>NC_088346.1:35887500-35890000 GCF_036884655.1 Musa acuminata AAA Group | reverse complement strand
TGTAATGATAGAATGCCTCAAATAATTGTATGCCCTGTTCTAATCATCATGTATTCTCACCTAATACATAAGGCTTGAATGGCTCCTGATCATTTATTCATTGAAAGTGTAGGAATTTTAAATTATATATATTATAGTAGAATAAAAATATAATTATAGAGTCCTAATAAAATTAAACGTCATTGTAGTTCATTGAGTATATGGTTAATGATCTAAAAAATGATATAACAAGAGAAGTTAGGAGATCAATACCTGATTTTCCACTCAGACTACCAAACCATCTATCTCATTGATTACTAAACACCGTATTATTCTTTATAATGTTTTTTTTTTTCCCTCCATTCAGTGATGCTATATCCCTTAGAAAGTTTAACCATGTTATTTTATTTATTAAACTAATCTTTGTAGATTAAGGATCGTTTACCTATCCTAGGGATTTTGATTTCCTAAATGATATCTGTAAATGAGGGGAATTAAGACGGATGACTTGAGGGGAAAACAATGACTAAACCTGATAAAACTGCAGTCTTAGTGCATATGACTTTAGCCAACACAATATATCAGTGGTATCAGTGGTTATACATGTTAGATTATGTGGCCACGCTTACAAAATAAACCATATCAGACTTCGACGATCGGATTGGAAAAACTAAAATCCCGACAATCGATCAATCCGACAAGATTAGAGTGGCTCGTCGGTTAAGCAATCGTGATCAATTACGTTTTATAGAGGGAGAAATATTTTATGGTTTACGTGTGATCGTCGTCAAGATGACGACGATAAGTTGTTGATCAAATACATCTTTTCTTGGGGTTGCTTTTATCTGCTAAATGCACATTGTTCATTAATAGTCAACATGTGCACATCTTATTCCATTATTCTTCCGTCATCACATAATTGCGAACAATGACAGATGATTGGCTCCGGGGATGATTTGTGGTGGTTGTCGATCGATTTCTTTATTAAACTTTGACTCCTCCACTTCCGTCTAATTGGAAAAACGTGCTTCCATGACAACTGCTCCTGTACCGATCATCTCAGAAGGTGAGTTCCAATTGCTTACAGCAGCAATCTTTCAGCTGCGTTCTATGTGATGGATGGCAGCGCAACGAAACCTCCTTCCTTCTCCTCTCCGCCAATAGTCTATATTTATCTTCCTCCTGCTCCTCCACTATAACCACCTGCCCTGCAACTGTACTCACCAAACATGGATTCCGTCAAGGACATGCAGCACCTGACCCGGGAGGAAGACGAGAAGGCATGCACATACGCCGTGCAGCTGGTGGTAGGCGCCGTGCTGCCCATGACCCTCAAGGCCGCCATCGAGCTGGACCTGCTGGAGATCGTCGCCAGGGCCGGCCCCGGCGCGAAGCTCACGCCCGACGACATCGTGGCCCAGCTGCCGACCGAGAACCCCCATGCGGCGGAGATGGTGGACCGGATCCTCCGCCTGCTCGCCGCCTACAGCATCGTCAGCTGCTCGGTGGAGACCGTCGAGGATGGCCGCCCCTCGCGCAGGTACGGCGCGGCGCCCGTTTGCAGGTACTTGACAAAGAACGAGGACGGCGTGTCCTTGGCCGCTGCCAGCCTGATGAACCAAGACAAGGTCCTTATGGAAAGCTGGTAATGGTTTCTTCCTGCGACAAATGATTGACCGAGACCGGGAATTGACCGTGTCAACGGCAGGTACCACTTGAAGGACGCGGTGCTGGAGGGCGGCATCCCCTTCAACAAGGCCTACGGGGTGACGACGTTCGAGTACCACGGCAGCGACGCCCGGTTCAACCAGGTGTTCAACGAGTGCATGAGGAACCACTCCACCATCTTCACCAAGAAGGTGCTCGACGTCTACAGTGGCTTCGACGACGTCAAGGTGCTAGTCGACGTCGGCGGCGGCACTGGCGCCACCCTCCGCATGATCACCTCCAGACACCCCCACATCAAGGGCATCAACTTCGACCTTCCCCATGTCATCTCCGAGGCCACGCCCTGCCCAGGTCCGCCATTGATGAAGCATTCATGACCACTATCAGGGTACCCAATCCAAGCAAATAGAAAACCAGCTTACACATTTGAGATGTATTGGCTGCAGGTATCGAGCACTTCAGCGGAGACATGTTTGAAAGCGTCCCGAGCGGAGGAGACGCCATTTTTATGAAGGTAAAAGATCACTGTCATGAGAGTACAGAGAGAATCGAAAGGCCCAGCAAAATCTAAAAGCTACATGGTGAAACTAACATTGTTTAGTGGTGTAATTGCAGTGGATTCTTCATGACTGGAGCGACGAGCACTGTGTGAAGATACTGAGGAATTGTTGGAAGGCTCTGCCGAAGAACAGAAAGGTGATAGTGGTAGAATGTGTTCTACCGATAGCTCCGGAGCCAACGCCGGAAACCCAATCTGCATGTCAAGGAGATCTCATGATGTTGGCCTACAACCCTGGGGGGAAAGAGAGGAACCAACAAGAGTACCAGGCCTTGGCAAACGAGGCTGGCTTCT
>NC_088346.1:35707500-35882500 GCF_036884655.1 Musa acuminata AAA Group | reverse complement strand
CGATCTAGACAATTATTACAACGTGAAATGACATTCTGTTGCCCGGCACGTCATTGGTTGGTGCTTCATCCGATTCTTCAGCGCATTATCCTCTCTTGCAGCTTGTTGCCCAATCAGCAGTTGACCTCCGCAACCCTGATATCCTTGGTGCAATTTCACTCTCCTTGGCCCGATGCCCGATGCCCGACGTCCGAAGCGTTCTGCCGTCTAATATCCTGACGTGATCTCCTTCAACGCAACGTCAATTCCTCCTACTTTAATTGTCTCATCCTGATCGAAGCATCCTGCGTCACTCAAAACACAGATTAAATCATAAACACATATCAAGTGGTTTCATCATCAAAATACAAGATTCAATAATTCACTCATCGGAAGAGAAGATTTTAAAAATCTGCTTTTGACAATATTCTAAAGCTTAAAATCCATGGAAATAAGGAAGATCCTCATATGAGTCTTCCAATACATGTAATCCGACCCATTAAATATAGGTGGACGTGTAATAGAGTGACCCTCTTGCATGCCGGAGTAAGTCATTTCTCTTGGATATTAAACAGAATATGAGAGTGAGCCTCGCAATGATACCAATTGTTAGGATCGGAGTGACACTAAGTGTTGAATCTCGTATTTTGATGATGAAACTACTTGATATATGTTTATGATTTAATCTGCGTTTTGAGTGACGTAGGATGCTTCGATCAGGATGAGACAATTAAAGCAGGAAAATCATGTTGTGTCGAAGGAACATGTCAGAAGATTGGACGTCGGGCCGGTGGATCGGTCGACGTATCGACAGAAGGCTTCGGGCCGTGGACTCGGGCATCGGGCCAAGAAGAGCGGGTATTGTGCCAAGGATATCGGAGTTGCGGAGTCAACTGGCCGATTGGGCAATAGGCTGCACGAGAGGACGATGCGCCGAAGAATCGGACGAAGCGTCGAGAGACCAATGACATGTCGGACAACTTGGTTAATTGCTTAGGATTAATTGTCTCGATCGAAGTTTTGATTTGTTGTGCAGGATTAACTACGATGAGAGTAAGACAAGCAGCAGGTGTTGCGCCGGAGTCAAGATCATGATCACGTTGGGAGTTCGAGAGTTCGACGGAAGTTCGGACGGTCGTCGGAGGTTCAGCGAGAACAGATCCGAGAAGTCCAGAAGCTTGCCAAGCGAAGCTCGTCGGAACTCTCCAAGTGGATCGTCGCAAAGTCCAGGAGTATGCCGGATGTCCGCAGAAGGATCACCGAGGGTTTATCGGATGATCGACGGAAGTTCGCCGGAAACTCGCCGGAAGAAGCGATTGACGCAACGGAGCATAGCTGCAGAAGTTGTCTTAGAGTTAATCGTAGTTAGCACGATGATTAAGCTTGAAAATGGGAGGTGATCCCATTAGCTTAATCTTGGGGCAATTGGGCCCCTGAAAAGATTCAAATTGGGCCGAATGGAGCGAACCATTCGGACCCTGATTGCACCAGGCGGTGCAACCGCCTAGGACAGGAGGTGCAACCGACTGGGCTGCGGGACTGGGCGGTGCAACCGCCCCAGCCAGGCGGTGCAACCGCCCAGGCCATGTCTTCCAGCAGGACTGGGCGGTGCAACCGCCCCAGCCAAGAGGTGCAACCGCCTAGGGCTCAGTCTCCAAGCGAGACTGGGCGGTGCAACCTCCTCTGTCAAGAGGTAGCACCGCCAGAGCTCAAGTTTCGAGCTCTGCCGAGAGGTGCAACCTCTTTGGACAGGAGATGCATCGCCTGAGCTCGGTCTTCGAGCTCTGGCAGAGAGGTGCAACCACCTCTGGCAGAGAGGTGCATCAGCCTGAGCTCAGTTTCGAGCTCTGCCAGGTGATGCAACCACTGAGCTCAGTTTCGAGCTCTACCAGGTGATGCAACCACCGAGCTCAGACTTCGAGCTCTACCAGGCGATGCAACCACTGAGCTCAGTCTTCGAGCTCTGGCAGAGAGGTGCAATCGCCTGAGCTCAGTCTTCGAGCTCTGCCAGGCGGTGCCACCTCTCCAGTCAAGAGGTGCAACCGCCTGATCCCGGAATTCCGGGATTTGATCGTTTTGAGCTCCAAATTTGAATTGGGTTGGGGCCTATAAATACCCCACCCATTCAACACTGAATTGATAATAGATTCACACCGAATTCTTGATCTTTTCAGTGATTCTAAGAGCTCAAATTTGTGTAAAGTCCTAAAGTTCTCCTCCTTCTGTTCTTCAAGTCTTGAGTTGTAAAGAGGGGAGAGATAGGATCTGTAAAGGTTGTCTCCTAAGCCTGTCAAAAGGAGAGAAACTGTAAAAGGGCAGTTAGCCTTCGCCCATTGAAGGAAGGCAGCTAGTTGACGTCGGTGACCTCGTCGGAGGAGGAAGCCAAAAGTGGAGTAGGTCAAGACTGACCGAACCACTCTAAATCTCTGGTTTGCTTTTACCTTGAGCACTTTATCATTACTGCAAACCTCCTACATTGCTACTGCCCTCTGCACCTTTACGAACGAGTTTCTAAGCTCTGATCTTTCAGAATCTGCATTCAAACGTAAATCGTGTTTTCGTACGATCTTCACACTGCAGTTTACGATTACATTCGGATTCCATTTATAACTGCAAATTGCTTTCTACGTAAAACGCTTTTCAAGGTTCAAAACTGCTTTTAGACGCAAAACTACATTTAGACGTAAAATTACGTTTAGACGTAAAACTGCGTTTAGACGCAAAACTGCGTTTAGACGTAAAACTGCGTTTAGACGTAAAACTGCGTTTAGACGCAAAACTACGTTTAGACGTAAAATTGCGTTTAGACGTAAAACTGCGTTTTGACGTAAAACTGCGTTTGGACGTAAAACTGAGTTTAGACGCAAACTGCGCTTAGACGTAAACTGTGCTTAGACGCAAACTGCGCTTAGACGCAAACTGTGTTTAGACGCAAACTGCGCTTAGACGCAAAACTGTGCTTAGACGCAAACTGCACTGTGATTCTGCTTTTATATCGAAATCATTTTTTATCGGACGAACGCAGCTTTAGCTTTTAAATTGCTGTAAGATTTCCGCTGCACTAATTCACCCCCCCCCCTCTTAGTGCTCTCGATCCTAACAATTGGTATCAGAGCGGGGTATTTCTCATTTCGGATTTACACCCGAGAGAAATGACTTTTCAAGAGGGCTGTTCGGTCTTTCGTCCACCGTTCTTTAACGGATTGGACTACACTTATTGGAAAACTCGAATGAGAGTTTTCTTAATTTCTCTAAATCTGGATTTATGGAATATCATTGAAAACGGTTTTCAACTTCCCTCCAAACCGATGAACGAATGGTCGGATTTGGAGAAGAAGAATTTTTCTTTAAACGCAAAGGCTATGAATGCCTTATTTTGCGCATTGGACAAAAATGAGTTCAATCGGATTTCTACGTGTGAAACGGCTTTCGATATTTGGCGCACTCTTGAAATCACGCACGAGGGAACTAGTAGAGTCAAAGACTCGAAAGTTAATATTTTACTGCTTGATTTCGAGCTTTTTCATATGAAACCAAGCGAAACCGTTGTTGACATGTACACCCGTTTTACGGATGTCGTCAATGGTTTAAAATCACTTGGTAAAAGCTTTTCGGATTTTGAACTCGTTAACAAAGTTTTGCGCTCACTTTCTAAAACTTGGGATTCAAAAGTAACTGCTATTCAAGAATCGAAAAACTTGAACCATTTTCCACTTGAAGAACTAATTGGTTCATTGATCACATATGAAATGACGTGCAATGCACGTGAAGAACTTGAGAACCACCTTCCAAAGAATAGGAAGGATTTGGAACTCTGGACAAATGAATGCCACTTGAGCGATGACTCAAGTGACGAGGACAATGATGAACAAACCAACCTTCCAAAGAACAGGAAGGATTTCGGACATAGAACATTTGAAGACCACTCGAGCATAAGCTCAAGTGATGGTGAACTTAAACTACAAATGAAACGAAAATTAAAAAGCAAAAAGAATGGAACTACTTGCTTTAAACGCAAGAAGAAGAACAAAAATTGGGATGAATCGAGCTCATCTGAAGACGAGAAAGTCAACAAAAGCGAGGCGACAAAATACGCCTTACCAGCCTACGATGTTGAGGTAATTAAAATGCCTTTGGTTTATTTTGAAATTACTTGATGCTTTCATGATATATTTTCTTTTTTAGTTTAGAATTAATTTTCTTGAAAATTACATGTTTAAAAATAAAAATACAGAAATTATGATCATGCTGATAATTTCGAAAATAATATTATGATAAACAAACAAAATGATTTTGATCATGGTTAAGAAATAATAATGTGTATCATGTTTGATTAACATTGTTGAATGAAATCACGTTTGATTTAAAGTAATGCATAAAGATGTAATATGAAATGGTTATTAACAATTTTATGCATGTGATTTTAAGTTATCCATGATCATGAGCTTGTTTGATCTTCTTGACTTAATTTCAAGATCTATAGCAAAAATCATGTTTGAATATATGAAAGTGTTAATTTCATTTTCGGATTCACTTAACAATTGGTATCCTAACAATCGGATTTTCTCATACACTTATGAAAAATATTTTTCTAAAATGGATTTGATGAAATGATTCATGCTTATAAACTCCATCTTGAAATATGAATGATAGTGTTTTTGCTTGCAAAGATTTGTTTCACATTCATATCTCCTATGATTCGTGTGCAGAAAAAGAATTTATAAATCATAACACAATGTGATTTCTTATGCAAAAATAAAGTGCTTTTGTGAATCTTTGCTAAAGAGAATAATTATTAAAATCATGATCTTGATAACATGAAGCTCTTTATAAATCAAGATCGTTCATTATATCAAAAAGGAGTTCTTCAAATGAAATGCAATTCAATGAAGTGTCATATTGATATCTTGAAACTTGGAATATTTTAAAATGTGATCTTGATAAGAATGTTTCAAGTTGCTCTTTGTACTATATCTTTTCGAATGAATCATGAGCCTTGATATCATATATTTCATAATACAAGATTTCTTTGCCTTATGTCTTGAACTTTAATGCTTATCTTAATTTGGCATATAAAGACTAAGGCATGCTTAGATGAAAAAGAATCTCTTAAAAAAATGCTTTTCCCATCTGATCGAGATTAATGATTTCATGATATTTTGTGAATCTCGAAATTAATTTTAATGACTAGATTATGAATTTCAAATTAATAATTTGATTTGAATAAGTTTTATCTAAATCATAATCTTGATCTTGCAAAATTGAAGTCACAAATAATATATTGTGGTATTCATGGATTGAAACATTGTATGCTTAAATTAATCATTCTCCTATGTTTCAAAAATTCCTTAAAAGCCTTATGTGATGATTGAAAACTAACTTGCTTTATGATGAATCACGAATCATGACTTGATCTATGATGTAAATGCCTTGAAATGATTAAAATATTTAACACTTTTATACTCTTCCCCCTGCTTTCTTCTTGTTTTCAATGATAAAATGGGGAGAAGTTTTGATCATGCATGGTAGGATATAATTTGACAAAATTGATACCATCATGATATGAAACATTTATGATGTACAATTATGCATGCAATACTTGTGCTTTCTAAATATGATGTGATGTATTGCATATGATGTAAATCATGATTTAAAATGCTATGAGTGCCAAGTTACACATTTTGAGAAGAAATTGTTATATTGAAATATTAATGTAATTATGAATGGTGATATGATATCATGCATGTAATACTTCAATTTATGATAATAATACATGCAATGATAAAATATTCATGATGAAAAATTATCTTGACATTCATAACTTGATTATTCATCATTTGTCATGATTTTGAAATCATTCTAAAAGGAAAAGAGAACTACAAAACTGTATTCTCTCTTTCATTTTTACAATGACAAAGGGGGAGATAGTTAGCTTGTACAAGTCAAGAAGATGCAAAAACTTGATTGCTAGCTTACCTATTTTAAGAAGCAAAGATTGCTAACTTGCTTATTTCAAGAAGAAAAATTGTCTTCTTGAACATCACTATCTTGAATATCTCAAGAAGCAAAACTTGCAATTTGCACATTGCAATAGGAAGCAAGAATCATGAGCTTACACAAGAAAGCTATCTTGCATTTGCTTTCGAAATTTTTGCTAGCTTATATGTTGTGAAACTTGTATATCGTAAAAATTGCTAGCTTGTTGGTCTAAAGAGAAGCAAAAAGTTGCTATCTCAAAAGAAGCAAATATGCTATCTTGCCTATCTCAAGAGGCAAAAATGCTAACTTGCGCATCTAGCAAAGTGAGCAAAATTTTCAAGAAGCAAGAGTTGCCTTCTTGAACATCTCTAATTTGCTAGCTTGCATGATATAGAACTTGCTATCTTGAACATTACCAAAAGTGCTATCTTATATGCTATAAAACTTGCATATCTAAAACTTGATAGCATGAATGTTCTAAGCATGATATAACACTTGCTAAATCTTCTAGCTCCAAGATTGCATGATGATAAAACTTGATACTATATTTTTCATGCAATGAGTTGAATCAATATCACAAACACTTGATTGTGATACTTCTCCTTTTTGTTGATGACAAAGGGGGAGAAGTATGTTGATGAAAGTATGTTGATGACATGACATGTGATGCATAAGTTTATGCATATGTTCATGTTGACGTATTGCAAGTATTCATGATGAATATTGCAATGACTTGAATTCAGTTTGAATTCAAGGTTCTATCAATATGGCATATTGATAGGGGGAGTTTGTTTAAACTCCGGGAGTTAAGTTTAACTCCGTCATCAAGTGGTTGTCATCATCAAAAAGGGGGAGATTGTTGAATCTCGTATTTTGATGATGAAACTACTTGATATATGTTTATGATTTAATCTGCGTTTTGAGTGACGCAGGATGCTTCGATCAGGATGAGACAATTAAAGCAGGAAAATCATGTTGTGCCGAAGGAACATGTCAGAAGATTGGACGTCGGGCCGGTGGATCGGTCGACGTATCGACAGAAGGCTTCGGGCCGTGGACTCGGGCATCGGGCCAAGAAGAGCGGGTATTGTGCCAAGGATATCGGAGTTGCGGAGTCAACTGGCCGATTGGGCAATAGGCTGCACGAGAGGACGATGCGCCGAAGAATCGGACGAAGCGTCGAGAGACCAATGACATGTCGGACAACTTGGTTAATTGCTTAGGATTAATTGTCTCGATCGAAGTTTTGATTTGTTGTGCAGGATTAACTACGATGAGAGTAAGACAAGCAGCAGGTGTTGCGCCGGAGTCAAGATCATGATCACGTTGGGAGTTCGAGAGTTCGACGGAAGTTCGGACGGTCATCGGAGGTTCAGCGAGAACAGATCCGAGAAGTCCAGAAGCTTGCCAAGCGAAGCTCGTCGGAACTTGCCAAGTGGATCGTCGCAAAGTCCAGGAGTATGCCGGATGTCCGCAGAAGGATCACCGAGGGTTTATCGGATGATCGACGGAAGTTCGCCGGAAACTCGCCGGAAGAAGCGATTGACGCAACGGAGCATAGCTGCAGAAGTTGTCTTAGAGTTAATCATAGTTAGCACGATGATTAAGCTTGAAAATGGGAGGTGATCCCATTAGCTTAATCTTGGGGCAATTGGGCCCCTGAAAAGATTCAAATTGGGCCGAATGGAGCGAACCATTCGGACCCTGATTGCACCAGGCGGTGCAACTGCCTAGGACAGGAGGTGCAACCGCCTGGGCTGCGGGACTGGGCGGTGCAACCGCCCAGGCCATGTCTTCCAGCGGGACTGGGCGGTGCAACCGCCCCAGCTAAGAGGTGCAACCGCCCAGGGCTCAGTCTCCAAGCGAGACTGGGCGGTGCAACCTCCTCTGTCAAGAGGTAGCACCGCCAGAGCTCAAGTTTCGAGCTCTACCGAGAGGTGCAACCTCTTTGGACAGGAGATGCATCGCCTGAGCTCGGTCTTCGAGCTCTGGCAGAGAGGTGCAACCACCTCTGGCAGAGAGGTGCATCAGCCTGAGCTCAGTTTCAAGCTCTGCCAGGTGATGCAACCACTGAGCTCAGTTTCGAGCTCTGCCAGGTGATGCAACCACCGAGCTCAGACTTCGAGCTCTGCCAGGCGATGCAACCACTGAGCTCAGTCTTCGAGCTCTGGCAGAGAGGTGCAATCGCCTGAGCTCAGTCTTCGAGCTCTGCCAGGCGGTGCCACCTCTCCAGTCAAGAGGTGCAACCGCCTGATCCCGGAATTCCGAGATTTGATCGTTTTGAGCTCCAAATTTGAATTGGGTTGGGGCCTATAAATACCCCACCCATTCAACACTGAATTGATAATAGATTCACACCGAATTCTTGATCTTTTCAGTGATTCTAAGAGCTCAAATTTGTGTAAAGTCCTAAAGTTCTCCTCCTTCTGTTCTTCAAGTCTTGAGTTGTAAAGAGAGGAGAGATAGGATCTGTAAAGGTTGTCTCCTAAGCCTGTCAAAAGGAGAGAAACTGTAAAAGGGCAGTTAGCCTTCGCCCATTGAAGGAAGGCAGCTAGTTCACGTTAGTGACCTCGTCGGAGGAGGAAGCCAAAAGTGGAGTAGGTCAAGACTGACCGAACCACTCTAAATCTCTGGTTTGCTTTTACCTTGAGCACTTTATCATTACTGCAAACCTCCTACATTGCTACTGCCCTCTGCGCCTTTACGAACGAGTTTCTAAGCTCTGATCTTTCAGAATCTGCATTCAAACGTAAATCGTGTTTTCGTACGATCTTCACACTGCAGTTTACGATTACATTCGAATTCCATTTATAACTGCAAATTGCTTTCTACGTAAAACGCTTTTCAAGGTTCAAAACTGCTTTTAGACGTAAAACTACATTTAGACGTAAAATTACGTTTAGACGTAAAACTGCGTTTAGACGCAAAACTGCGTTTAGACGTAAAACTGCGTTTAGACGTAAAACTGCGTTTAGACGCAAAACTGCGTTTAGACGTAAAACTGCGTTTAGACGTAAAACTGCGTTTTGACGTAAAACTGCGTTTGGACGTAAAACTGAGTTTAGACACAAACTGCGCTTAGACGCAAACTGCGCTTAGACGCAAACTGCGCTTAGACGCAAACTGCGCTTAGACGCAAACTGTGTTTAGACGCAAACTGCGCTTAGACGCAAAACTGCGCTTAGACGCAAACTGCACTGTGATTCTGCTTTTATATCGAAATCATTTTTTATCGGACGAACGCAGCTTTAGCTTTTAAATTGCTGTAAGATTTCCGCTGCACTAATTCACCCCCCCCCCTCTTAGTGCTCTCGATCCTAACACTAAGAGGGGGGGGGGGGTGAGTTAGTGCAGCGGATTAAAACTCATAAGTTTGAAAATGATTTTGTAAATATGTAGAGATTTTGATTCATCAATGAATTGGAGAAAGTAGCTCGAGTAAAGTGAGAAGATGAAAACTGAAAGCTTGCTGTTATGTAAATAATGGTTTTAGAAAAGTAAATACTCACACAATCAAGGAACAAACTAATTTAAAGTGGTTCAGTCAAAATGATCTACATCCACTTGCGAAGCCTTCTTCAATGAGGCTCCTAACTTCCACTAGCAAATCACTTTGAAAGGTAAGGACAAATACCCCTCTTACAATCTTTTACAAGTGGTTCATACTCTTACAAATTTTCAAAGAGAAAGAGGAAGGTGAATACTCAAGCTATTGAAAACAAAACTTGCTAAAGACTTTGCTAAGGCTTTTATCTCAATCTCTTGCTTCTCAAAAGTTATATTCTCTATTGAGAATTGAGGGGGTATTTATAGGCTCCAAGAGGATTTAAATTTGGGCTCCAAATTTGAATTACTTTTGAGTTTCCCGGTGCTGGCAGTGCCATCGCTTGTTAGTGTCTGACATTGACAGTGTATTGGCGGTGCCACCGCTAGACATCTCAGGTGCTTGGCAGCGCCACTGCCCAGTCTGGCGGTGCCACTGCCCAGTCTGGCGATGCCACCGCTTGGACTGTTCTAACTCACTGGTTGGGCTCTAAACTTTGCCCAAACCAATCCAAACTCGGGCCCAATTGGCCCCTAATTGGGTTATAGGATTAACCCTTAATCCTAACCTAAATTATATATAAATTATAAAATTAAGACATAGTCCTAAGCAGGTTTTTAATCGGTAATGTCGAGTTTCCTTCCGGCGAGCTTTCCGATGAACTTCCGGTGGACTTCCGATACACCCTTGGATTTCTTCCGGCGGACTCCCAACAGGCTCTCGGTCTTGTGGCTGTTGAATCTCGGATTTTGATGATGAAGTCAATTGTCATTTGTTATCTAATCTATGTGTTGAGATAAGTGTGCAGGATTAACTACGATGAAAGTTAGACATGCAGCAGGAGTTGCGCCGGAGTCAAGACAATGATCACGTTGGTGCTAGTCATAGGTGCCCAGCAAGCCAATCACGTGAGTGATGGCACGTGTGACTTGATATAGAATCTTTTTACTTATTATATTTTGGCGTATATCACTTTATAACTATTGCATAAATGCATATATATATTGTGATGTCCTTGGATTTGTGCAATGGGAATCGGATCGTGATGAGATCACGATAATGAGATTGATTCACCTTTAAACACATATCCTAAATAATCCCGGTCATAGGTTACTCAAGAGGGACATCGTGATAACCAGATAGACTGGTGTGCTGTATACCCGTCCATATGATGGATGCAGCTGGTCTCATAGCTGCTCGTGTAGGGACACTAGGGATACAGTACAAGTGCTCATTGGAGAATGAGTTCACTGATTGATCCGCTTATGGAATGCTGGATGGTTGATGATGCCTTATTGTCAGACAGTGATTCCGTAGTCCTAGTGGTGTATCTGGTCCTTAGACTTGAGACACCAAGGATGTCCTGTATGAGTGCTCCACTCTTTGATACCAGACTTATAGGTTTGACTGTCCCAGATCTAGTACAGCTAGTCATTGGGAGTGGTAGTCGACCTTACGAGGGCTATTGAGTGTCGACAGAGGATCATCCACTCTCAGCGTCATGAGAGGAATATCCCATGTGTTCTTGCTCAAACAAATCCCTGGCCAGGGTCATTCGGGTTGAGAGAGAAAGAGTTCTCCAGGAGAATCCGATTAGAGCGAGACTTGAGTAGAAACAGTATGGGTCTGACAGCACCATGCTCGATATACGGTCTCTGGGATATTAGATGGATGAGGGACTATAGGTACATAGTAACTAAGGACAGACAGGTCCAATGGATTGGATTCCCCGGTATCGTCTAGGGACTACGGCGTAGTGGCCTAGTACGTCCGTAGTCGATGAGTCGAGTAAATTATTACAGAGATAATAATTCACTGAGTTAGAAGGAGTTCTGACAGGTATGACTCACGGCCAGCTCGATATTGGGCCTAGAGGGTCACACACATATGGTAGGCATTGCGATGAGTAGAGGTTCGGATATGAGATATCCGACGGAGCCCTTATCTTATTGGATGCAGATCCAATACCCACTAGGGAAGGACCCATTAGGGTTTGACACGGGATCTCTATAAATAGGAGGGATTCACAGCCCCATAGGCTAGAGTCTTTGCTTGCCCTTCCTATTCTCCTCTCCCTCTCCACCTCAGAGTAGGCCTGGAGTTTTGAGGAGCGTCGTCGCAACCCTACTGTGTGGATCACCGCTAGAGAGGAGGACGCTTGACCTCCTTCACCGTCTCCTAAGGATCTGCAAGGAAACAAGGATATACGATCTCCCTAGGTAACACAATCTCTATACGCAGTTTTGTGTTTTGCGAATTTTTGCGCACCAATCTTCGCACGACGACGAACATCTTTTTGGGAATCGGGGATTTTTGTTTTCTTGTTCTTCCGCTGCGCATATGATGTCGCCCCCCATGATTTCCCAACAGTTGGGAGTTCGAGAGTTCAACGGAAGTTCGGACAGTCATAGGAGGTTCTGCGGGAACAAATCCGAGAAGTCCATGAGCTTGCCAAAGAAGCTCGTCGGAATTTGCTAAGTGGATCGTCGCAAGTCCAGGAGTTTGTCGGAAGTCCGCAGGAGCATCACCGAGGGTTCATCGGATGATCGACGAAAGTTCGCCGGAAACTCGCCGGAAGAAGCGATTTACGCAACGGAGCAAGCTGCAGAAATTGTCTTAGGATTTATCGTAGTTAGCATAATGATTAAGTTGGAAATGGGAGGTGATCCCATTAGCTTAATCTTGGGGCAATTGGGCCCCTGAAAAACCCAAATTGGGCCGAATGGATCTACCCATTCGGACCCTGATTGCTGTGGGAGGTGCAACCGCCCAAGCCAGGAGGTAGCACCGCCTGGGCTAAGTCTCCCAAGGAGACTAGGCGGTGCAACCGCCCCAGCTAGGAGGTAGCATCGCCTGGGCTCAGTCTCCGAGTGAGATAGGGCGGTGCAACCGCCCCTGATAGGAGGTAGCACCGCCTGAGCTCAGTCTTCGAGCTCTGCCAAGCGGTGCAACCGCCCTAGTCAGGAGGTGCAACCGCCTGAGCTCGATCTTCGAGCTCTGGCAAGCGGTGCAAACGCCCCTGACAGAGGTGGCACCGCCCAAAGGCTCAGTCTTCGAGCTCTGCCAGGCGGTGCAACCGCTCCAGTTAGGAGGTGCAACCGCCTGATCTCGGAATTCTGGGAATTGATAGTTTTAAGCTCCAAATTTGAACTGGGTTGGGGCCTATAAATACCCCACCCATTCAGCACTGAAAGAGTATAGACATACACCAAAATCTTTATCTTTTTCTGTGATTCTTAGAGCTCAAAATTGTTGTAAAGGCCAAAAGTTCTTCTCCCTCTTTTCTTCCAAGTTCTGAGTTGTAAAGAGAGGAGAGAAAATTCTGTAAGGGTTGTCTCCTAAGCCCGTCAAAAGGATTGAAACTGTAAAAGGGTGGTTGCCCTTCGCCTATTGAAGGAAGGCCTCTAGTTGACATCGGTGACCTCGTCGGTGGAGGAAGCCAAAAGTGGAGTAGGTCAAGATTCACCGAACCACTCTAAATCTCGGTTTGCATTTACTTTAAGCATATTATCTTTATTGCAAACCTCCTCTAAAGCTTACTGCTTTCTGCGCATATACGATCGGGTTTCAAGCTTTGTACTTTCCGAATCAGCGTTTAGACGTAAATCTGCTTTTTCGTACGATCATCATATTTCAGATTGCGTTTACATTTTGAGCTCTACCATAACTGCAAACTGCCTTTATACTCTTGCTTAAACTGCATCTTGCCTAATCAAGTGATTTAGAAATCAGCATTTAGACGTAAATCAGTTTCTTCGTACGAACGTCGTATTTCAGTTTGCGCCTATATTCTGGTTTTCATCATAACTGCAAACTTCCTTCATAGATTGACTTTAACATCATCTTGCTTGATCTTAAGTTAAAGTAATCTTAGAATCGGCTTTCAAATAGATATCGTTTTTATCGTTCGAACGCAGTTTCATTTTAATCGCAGAAAGTTTTCCGCTGCACTAATTCACCCCCCCCCCCCCCTCTTAGTGCTCTTGATCCTAAGAATTGGTATCAGAGTAGGGTTAACTCTCTAACAGATTAAAACCCAAGAGAGATGGCATACGCCGGAAACCAAGAGGGCCATTCTATTACACGTCCACCCATGTTCAGTGGGACGGACTATACCTATTGAAAGACCCGAATGAGGATCTTTCTTATTTCTATAGATTTTGAACTTTTGAATCTTATCAAAAACGAATTTTCGAAGTCTTCTCTTCCAATGATCGATTGGAATGAATTGGAGAAGAAGGCTTTCGCTCTTAATGCAAAGGCTATGAATGTCTTATTTTGTGCACTTGATAAAAACGAGTTTAACCGTGTTTCAACTTGTGAAACCGCATTTGATATTTGGCACACACTCGAAGTGACTCACGAAGGCACAAGTAGAGTGAAAGAGTCAAAAATCAATCTTCTGTTACATCCTTTCGAACTTTTCCGGATGAAACCGAGTGAAACCATTGGCGACATATTTACCCATTTCACGGATGTCGTCAACGGTCTAAAAGGACTCGGAAAAAGTTTTTCGGATTTTGAGCTCGTAAATAAGATTCTAAGATCCCTTCCTAAGAGTTGGGATCCTAAAGTCACTGCTATTCAAGAGGCAAAAGATCTGCGCAACTTCCCTCTTGAAGAACTAATCGGGTCATTAATGACCTACGAGATGACATGTAAAGCTCATGAAGAGCAAGAAGACATCCTTCCAAAGAACAAGAAGGATATGACACTTAAAACTTCAGAAGGCCACTTAAGAGAAAACTCAAGTGATGAGGACTGTGATGATGACTTAGCGCTTCTAACAAGAAAATTTAAAAAATTCTTTAAAAGAAACAAGTTTAAGAATGACGCAAAAAATAAACTTGAACCCAAGAAGGATCAAGTTATTTGCTATGAGTGCAAAAAGCCGGGACACTACAAGAGTGATTGTCCCCAAGCCAAGAAGAGAACATCAAAGAAGAAGGCGCTCAAAGCAACATGGGATGATTCGAGCGCATCCGAAGAAGAGGAGTCCAACACCGAGCAAGTTGCTCATTACGCCTTAATGGCCATCGGAGATGAGGTAACAAATTTAATTGATGCAGATTTACCTTATCATGAATTATTAAATGCTTTCCATGAATTATTTGATGAATGTAAGACAATTAGTAGAAAATATAAATTGCTAAAAAAGGAGCATGATAGTCTTATTTGTAATTTCGATAAGTTAAAAGCTGAACATCATGATAGTTTAAGCTCATGCATAAAATGCCATGATCTAGAAACTCTCCAAAAGGAAAACTTGCTACTTAAGGACACCTTGAAGAAATTCGAGGTTGGTAGCAAGTCATTAAACATGATCCTTACAAACAAGGGTCACATTCCCAAAAGAAGTGGAATTGGATTTGTGAGAAATCCTCACCAAAATCCAACCACCTTCATAAAAGGCCCCATCTTACATGTTCGACATCAAAACAAATGCAACTTTTGTTATAAATTTGGACACAAGACGCATTATTGTTCATTCAAGAAAATTAGTCCAAACAAATTGATTTGGGTTCCTAAAGGAACCATGATAAATTCTATGCAACATGATAGACAATGTAGATCTATTTGTGAGGCACCCAAAAGTAAATGGGTACCTAAAAATCATCATTTCTTGTAGAAAACTAAACCATCGCAAGCTAGGAGCAAGAGATAGTACCTTGATAGTGGATGCTCAAGGCATATGACCGGAGATCCATCTCAATTCTCTAAGCTCACTAGCATAGACAAAGGCTATGTCACCTTCGGAGACAACAACAAGGGTAAAATCATTGGCAAAGGAACCATAGGTAACAAATCCAACTTCTTTATTGAAGATGTTTTGTTAGTTGATGGTTTAAAACATAACTTCTTGAGCATTAGTCAATTATGTGATAAAGGATATATTGTCAGATTTGAATCTAATGCTTGCATCATTGAAAAACCACACAAAAAACATATCTATGATTGCATTGAAACAAAATAACGTATACACTATTGACATCAATGATTTGTGTAATGAAATGTGTTTTTCCGTTTTGAATGAGGATGCTTGGATATGGCATAGAAGATTAGGTCATGCTAGCATGAAACTAATCACTCAAATATCATCTAAAGAACTTGTAAGAGGAATTCCTTATATCAAGTTCATCAAAGATAATGTATGTGATGCTTGCCAATTAGGTAAACAAATTAAGGGTAGTTTCAAATCTAAGAATCAAATAAGCACCTCTAGGCCCTTACAATTGATCCATATGGACTTATTCGGACCAATCTCCATATCAAGCCTAGGAGGTAGCAAATACACCTTCGTCATTGTGGATGACTATAGCAGATACACATGGACTTACTTCTTAAAACAGAAAAGTGAATGCCTTAGATATTTTACCAAGTTTTGTAAACTTGTTCAGAATGAGAAAGGTTCTATGATTTCGTCAATTAGAAGTGATCATGGTGGTGAATTTCAAAACCATGATTTCCAGGAATTTTGTGAACTCAATGGATACAACCATAATTTCTCTACTCTTAGAAATCCTCAACAAAATGGAGTATTAGAAAGAAAAAATCAAAATTTACAAGAAATGGCAAGAACCATGTTGAATGAACACAACCTACCCAAATATTTTTGGGCCGAAGCCGTAAATACTGCATGGTACATTTTGAATAGAGTTCTAGTAAGACCCCTACTAACCAAAACTCCCTATGAGTTATGGAACAACAAAAAACCCAATGTTTCATATTTTAAAGTCTTTGGGTGTAAGTGTTTTATCTTGAATGAAAAGGATAACTTAGGAAAATTTGATGCTAAATCCGATGAAGGAATCTTTCTTGGTTATTCTTCAGTTTCTAAAGCCTTTCGTATCTTCAATAAAAGAACTTTAATTATCGAAAAATCCATTCATGTTGTTTTCAATGAGATTTCTGAAATCAAGAAAAATGATTTTGATGATGATGTTAATTTTGATTCCTTGAATTTAAATGAAACCCCTTCTCCAACTAGCAACTTGGATGCATCCACTCCCAAAATATCCTTACCCAAGGATTGGAAGTATGTAGATGCTCATCCCAAGGAGCTAATCTTAGGAGACACGTCAAAGGGGGTTCAAACACAATCTTCTCTTAAAAATTTTTGTGCGAACGCCGCCTTTCTCTCCCAAATTGAACCCAAATGTGTTGACGAAGATATGAAAGATGATTCATGGATTATCGCAATGCAAGATGAATTGAATCAATTTGAGAGAAATGAGGTATGAAAGCTTGTTCCTAGGCCAAATGTCCATTTAGTTATTGGTACTAAATGGATCTTCAGATACAAGCAAGATGAAAATGGTATCGTGGTTAGAAACAAGGCTAGATTAGTGGCCAAAGGTTTCAACCAAGAAGAAGGTATCGATTACGAAGAAACCTTCGCTCTTGTGGCTCGATTGGAAGCCATAAGGATGCTCCTTGCCTACGCTAGTAGTAATAATTTTAAGTTGTTTCAAATGGATATTAAAAGCGCTTTTCTAAATGGCTTTATTTCCGAAGAAGTTTATGTTGAACAACCTCCTGGATTTGAAAATAATAGCCTCCCTAATCATGTGTTTAGATTAACTAAAGCTCTCTATGGTTTAAAACAAGCCCCAAGGGCTTGGTATGAGAGACTTAGTTCTTTTCTTATCGAAAATAATTTCACAAAAGGCAAGGTTGATACTACATTGTTTATCAAGAATTTTGAAAATAATTTTCTCATTGTTCAGATTTATGTTGATGATATTATCTTTGGCTCTACGAATGAATCTCTTTGTGAATCTTTTGCTAAAACTATGAGTCTTGAATTCGAAATGAGCTTAATGGGAGAATTAACATTCTTCTTAGGCTTACAAATCAAACAACTAAGCAATGACATCTTTATTAGTCAAACTAAATATGCTATGAATTTATTAAAAAAGTTTAATATGAACAACTCAAAGGCTATTAACACTCCTATGAGCGCCTCCACTAAGTTAGAAATTGATGAAAGTGGAGAAAGCTTCAATCAAAAAACTTATAGGGTATGATAGGAAGTTTACTTTACCTCACTGCAACCAGAACAGACATCATGTTCAGTATAGGACTTTGTGCTAGATTTCAATCAAACCCTAAGATATCTCATCTCAAAGCAGTTAAAAGAATACTTAGATATCTTAATGGTACCACAAATCTAGGATTATGGTACCCAAAATAAGAGAATTTTGAGTTAATTGCTTATGCTGATGCAGACTTTGCTGGCTGTAGACTAGATAGAAAAAGCACATTAGGATCATGTCAATTTTTAGGGCATGCCCTTGTTTCTTGGTCATCTAAGAAACAAAACTCGGTTGCACTATTAACAACCGAAGCTGAATATATTGCAGCAAGTGCATGCTGTACACAAGTTGTATGGATGAAAAACACCTTAGAAGATTACAAAGTTAACCTTAAAAATATTCCCATTAAATGTGATAACACAAGTGCAATATGCTTAACTAAGAATCCTATACAACAGTCAAGAACAAAACATATTGATATTAGACATCACTTTATACGAGATCATGTTACTAATCATGACGTAACCATAGAGTTCATTGATACTAAACATCAACTAGCTGACATTTTTACAAAACCTCTAAGTGAAGAACAATTTGATTTCATAAAAAGAGAATTAGGAATGTTGATGTGTCCGAATAGATAAACTAGTTAAAATTATTTTTCGAACTTTATTGAATGATCAAATCATTTGATTGCCATTACATAACATGTGTTGAAATGTTTTGTCTTCATGATTGTATTTAAAAATCTATAGCATAGTCTTGTCCGAATGCATGAAAGAGTTCATCTCATTTTCAGATTTGCTTAACAGTTGGAATGCTAAAAATCAAATTTTCTCATACACTCTTATGAAAAATATTTTTTTCTGAAATGGATTTGATTAAATGATTCCTGCTTATGAATTCCATCTTGAAATATGGATGATAGTATTTTTACTTGCAAAAAGCTGTTTCAAACACATATCTTGACTCAAAGTAAACTAACAAAAAGCTGGAATCACAAATGGCTTTCCTCCTTCATGGACAAAGGATTATAATAAAAAAAAAAAGGAAGAAGTATTCAAAGCAATCTACGTATCATGCCTTCCTTTATATGCTTGATAACTTGCTTATATTGTTTTCCTGGTATCATAACTACCATGTTTTTTATTGATGACAAAGGGGGAGAAATATATGAATTGATGCTATAAACACTAATGCTATGAATATGCCATGCTTGCGTCACCAAGAGATATATGAACAGATGCTATAATTTGCATTATGCCTTGAGTTGATATCTTACCATGTGAAGAAATGCAACACTTGCTAAAATATTTGAAATGTGTACATCATGTAATGATATCAAAATCTT
Organism: Musa acuminata AAA Group; assembly: GCF_036884655.1. NCBI lineage: Eukaryota > Viridiplantae > Streptophyta > Magnoliopsida > Zingiberales > Musaceae > Musa > Musa acuminata. The sequence goes on along the minus strand of NC_088346.1, from coordinate 35,863,611 downwards.
ACTTCATAGCTTTACATGTTGATATCTTACAATATGATGAATTATTACTATTACCATCATTCAAACTTGTAATGTAAAATCTGAAAATGAATGTCAAGCCTTGACATCATCTTCAGAGTGATACATCATGATGGGAATCATGATGGGAGTATTGATAAGTTCAAATGATTTAACTTATCAATATGTCGCTTGAATTCTTAGGTCTTGAATTCAAGAATGACTTATCTGAAGTATGGCATATAGATAGGGGGAGTTAAGGTTAACTCAATTATCAATTGATTGTCATCATAAAAAAGGGGGAGATTGTTGAATCTCGGATTTTGATGATGAAGTCAATTGTCATTTGTTGTCTAATCTATGTGTTGAGAGAAGTGTGCAGGATTAACTACGATGAAAGTTAGACATGCAGCAGGAGTTGCGCCGGAGTCAAGACAATGATCACGTTGGGAGTTCGAGAGTTCGATGGAAGTTTGGACAGTCATCGGAGGTTCTGCGGGAACAAATGCGAGAAGTCCATGAGCTTGCCGAAGAAGCTCGTCGGAACTCGCCAAGTGGATCGTCGCAAGTCCAGGAGTTTGCCGGAACACCGCAGGAGCATCACCGAGGGTTCATCGGATGATCGACGGAAGTTCGTCGGAAACTCGCTGGAAGAAGCGATTGACGCACCGGAGCAAGTTGCAGAAATTGTCTTAGGATTTATCGTAGTTAGCACAATGATTAAGTTGGAAATGGGAGGTGATCCCATTAGCTTAATCTTGGGGCAATTGGGCCCCTGAAAAACCCAAATTAGGCCGAATGGATCTACCCATTCGGACCCTGATTGCTGTGGGAGGTGCAACCGCCCAAGCCAAGAGGTAGCACCGCCTGGGCTAAGTCTCCCAGGGAGATTGGGCGGTGCAACCGCCCCAGCCAGGAGGTAGCACCGCCTAGGTTCAGTCTCCGAGCGAGACTGGGCAGTGCAACCGCCCTTGACAGGAGGTAGCACCGCCTGAGCTCAGTCTTCGAGCTCTGCCAGGCGGTGCAACCGCCCCAGTCACGAGGTACAACCGCCTGAGCTTGGTCTTCGAGCTCTAACAGGCGGTGCAACCGCCCTTGACAGAGGTGGCACCGCCCAGAGGCTCAATCTTCGAGCTCTGCCAAGCGGTGCAACCGCTCCAGTCAGCAGGTGCAATCGCCTGATCCCGGAATTTCGGGAATTGATAGTTTTGAGCTCCAAATTTGAACTGGATTGGGGCCTATAAATACCCCACCCATTCAGCACTGAAATAGCATAGACATACACCGAAATCTTGATCTTTTTCTATGATTCTTAGAGCTCAAAATTGTTGTAAAGGCTAAATTGTTGTAAGGGTTGTCTCCTAAGCCCGTCAAAAGGAGTGAAACTGTAAAAGGGTGGTTGGCCTTCGCCTATTGAAGGAAGGCCTCTAGTTTACGTCGGTGACCTCGTCGGTGGAGGAAGCCAAAAGTGGAGTAGGTTAAGATTGACCGAACCACTCTAAATCTCGGTTTGCATTTACTTTGAGCATATTATCTTTACTGCAAACCTCCTCTGAAGCTTACTTCTTTCTACGCATATACGATCGGGTTTCAAGCTTTGCACTTTCCGAATCAGCGTTTAGACGTAAATCTGCTTTTTCGTACGATCATCATATTTCAGATTGCGTTTACGTTTTGAGCTCTACCATAACTGCAAACTGCCTTTATACTCTTGCTTAAACTGCATCTTGCATAATCAAGTGATTTACGAATCAGCATTTAGACGTAAATCAGTTTCTTCGTACGAACGTCGTATTTCAGTTTGCGCCTATATTCTAGTTTTCATCATAACTACAAACTGTCTTCATAGATTGACTTTAACATCATCTTGCTTGATCTTAAGTTAAAGTAATCTTAGAATCGGTTTTCAAACATATATTGTTTTTATCGTTCGAACGCTGTTTCGTTTTAATCGCAGAAAGTTTTCCGCTGCACTAATTCACCCCCCCCCCTCTCTTAGTGGTCTTGATCCTAACAGTGGCGAGTTCAATAAGTCTGTGGAAAATAGTCGAACCTTCTTGGTGATCTCCGCAAACCTCCAACGATCTCTTTGGTGGACTTCTGAAAACTTCGGCAAGTCCCTGATTCCTTCTCGGTTGGTTCCGGCAACACTTCCGATGATTCTTCGGACTTTCGGTGGACTCTCGAACACCCATCGAACTTGACTTCGGTAAACTTGCTTGATGTCTTCAAGCTATCATAGTTAATCTTGCACATGTAAAACACACTTCTATCTAGACAATTAATCCTAAGCATCTAATCAAGTTGTCCGACATGTCATTGGTCCCTTGACGCTTCGTCCGATTCTTCGGTACATCGTCCTCTCTTGCGGCCTATTGCTCAATCGGTTAGTTGACTCTACAACTCTGATATCCTTGGCACAATCTCCGCTCTTCTTGGCCCGATGCCCGAATCCACGGCCTGAAGCCTTCTGTCGATATGTCGATTGATCCACCGGCCCGACGTCCAATCTTCTGACATTTTCCTCCGGCCCAACATGATTTTCCTGCTTTAATTATCTCATTCTGATTGAAGCATCCTACGTCACTCAAAACACAGATTAAAACATAAACACATATTGATTAGTTTCATCATCAAAATCCAAGATTCAATATAGGTAAGTAACTCAATCGAAGCTTATTTATCCTTTGATGAATTATTGAATGCTTTTTCATGATTTATTTGATGAATATAAAAAAGTTAATAAAAAATATAAATGATTAAAAAAGGAGCATGCCTCTCTTGTTAGTGAATTCAATAGTTTAAATATTAAGCATGATAATGAAATATTGCCTCCTTGCAAAATGTAAAGAATTAGAGATGCTTAAAAAGGAAAATTTGCTACTACATGAAACCTTAGAAAAATTTGAAATCGGAAGCAAATCCTTAAACATGATCCTAGCAAAAAAGGATCATGTTTATAGAAGAGATGAAATCGGCTTTGTGAGTAACACTCACCAAAAGCTAACCATCTTTGTCAAAGGCCCAACTCTGCATATTTCATCTCAAAACAAATACATCTTTTATTATAAATTTGGACATTATGCTCATAAATGTCCATTTAAGAGGTATAGTCCACATAAGTTAATTTGGATCCCTAAAGGAACCTTAATAACTCAATGCAAAATGATAAGTTAGATAGATCGATTTATGAGAAACCCAAGGTAAAATGGGTACCTAAAAGAAAACCCCCCTTTCCTGTAGATGTGTTTACAATTATATGAGCAAAAATAATATTTTGATCGTAGATGCTCAGGGTTATGACTGAAGATCCAAAATACTTCATAAAGCTCTCTAGCCAAAACAATAAAGGAAAGATCATTATAATTAGAGCTATTGGTAACAAAATGATTTTAATTGAAGATGCTTTATATTCAATAAAATCATGCTTGATGATTTAATGATATAATGATTATTTGAAATCTTATGTTTTGGAATTATGTGTTACACATTTGATCTTGATAAATCTTGTTTTTCAATTTTAAATGATGATGCAAATTTTTATTTGACATAAAAGATCAAGACATACTTGTATAAAATAAATCATAAACTCATAAAAAAAAGGAGAATACATTATTCTTGAAAATATCTTTATCCCTAAAATCTTATTGAGTTTTCAAAAATAAATTAATGGATCTAATTATGTCACTTTTAATCTCTTGAATGTGATTTTGATAATTTAATGATTTGAGTTTAAATAAGTTTTTATCCTAATCATGATCTTGATTTCTCGATATTTGAAACTTGAGAATTCTTATGCATGAGTTCCTCTTTTATATTTTTCAGATTTCTCGACTTTTGAAAATTAAGTCTTCGTTTTTAAGCTCGTTAACTTTTATTCATTCTCTTTGCAATTCACAAAAGAAGAGATCTGAATCATAAATCATTGGTATATTTGATCTTTTATGAACTGATCATTTCTATAAGAATCATGTTAGGAACGAGTCGGCACTAAGAGGGATGGGTGAATTAGTGTAGGAGATAAAATCACGTCGATTCGAAAATCTTTTGTTTCAATTAAACCCTTTTCGTAAAGATACTTAAATTGAAAGTATACGAAAGAGTATAACAATTAAGGAAATTTATAGTTAAAGTAAATTGCTTAAAAGAAATGCAAACCGAGTTTATAGTGGTTCGATCATCGTAACCTACATCCACTCCCGATTCCTCTTCCATTGAGGCCACTGACATCTACTAACGGTCTTCCTTCAATGGGCAAAGACCAACTACCCTTTTACACCCCTCTTCTCCTTTTCATAGGTTTAGGAGACAATATTTTACAACTCTCTTTTGTAAGGTATCCTTCACACACCTCCCTTATGATTCTCTTTAAGCTTTAGGAGGAGGGAACTCAACTTTCTAATAGGGTTTACAATAGAGTTTTGTTCAATCTTTCTTGCTACTCTATGCAAGAATAGTTAAGGTATTTATAGACCCTAAATGACTTCAAAACTTGGAGCCAAAATTCGAATCCTCGAGATTTTTGGGTATGGGCGGCACCACCACCTACAGCCTGACACTTGACGGTACCACTACCCAATCTGATGGTACTACTGCTTGGGAGACTATGTTTAGGCGGTACCACCACCCAGACTAGTGGTACCACTGCTTTACAGTCTCTCAGAGACTGTGTCTAGGTGGTACCATTGCCTAGACCGATAGTATCATCGCTTGACATAGTCTTAAAGACTGTGTCATAAAGGTTCCACTTGTTGGGTCACTATTTGGGACTTCCACTTGGCCCAACATAGCTCAAACTTAGGCCCAGTTGGCCCATAATTGAATTGGTCTAATTATATTCTAAACCGATTCAATTAGACTCTAAACTAACTTGATCTAGACATAATCGATTACAAGCAAACCTTTGTTGTCTGGCATATCATTGGTTCTTTCGGTGCTTCGTTTGATCCTTCATTGTATCGTCCTATCCTTTCGCATATTGCCCAATCAGCATGTTATCTTCTTGTAACATCTGATCTCCTTAGCATAATGTCCGATCTTCTTGGCCCGATGCCCAAATTCACGGCCCGAAGCCTTATGCCGATACATCGATTGTTCCTTCGGCCTAACATCCAATCTTCTAATATGATTGCTCTTGCCCAATGTCTGATTCTCCTCCTGCTTTAATCAATTTGCCTTTTCTAATTGATGTTAGCCCTGCACCACTTAAATGCACATTAGATCACAAACACTGTCAATTGATTTTATAATCAAAATCCGAGATTCAATAATCTTCCTCTTTTTTATGATGACAACCAATTGATGATAGAGTTAACCTTAACTCCCCCTATCAATATGGTATATTTGAGATGAACCTTGAAGTCAAATTGAATTCAAGTCAAGACAATTTTAATCATTAATCCAAGCAACATTTCATCATAACTTATCCCCTTTTGTCATCAACAAAAAGAAGAAGTGCAACTAGCAAGTGTTTAGCCATAATTTCAAATCATTGCATAATAAACATATTTCAAGTTTTATCATCATGCAAGCTAGTAATTCTTGGTGATGTTCAAGATAGCAAGTTCTACGTTATGCAAGCTAGTAAATTTTTATATCATTTTAAAAAATATAAGCTAGCAATAATTTTATACATATGAAAGTTAGCAAAATTTTACATTTTTTGAGATATGCAAGATAGACTCTTTTTGCATCATCTTGAAATGTGTAACGTAGCAAATATTGCTTCTCTTGAGATTTGCAAGATAGCACTTCTTGCTTCTCTTTTGAGATGAGCAAGCTAGCAAGTTTCCAAATTTTGTATCTTGAGCTAGACAAGATAGCACTTTTGCTTGAGATTGTAAGATAGCATTTATTGCATTTGAGATAAGCAAACTAATAAGTTTTGTCTCTTTTTGCAATATGTATATTTGTAATTTTTGCTTCTCTTTAGATGTGCAAGCAAGCAAGAAAAATTTTCTCCTTACAATTTGTGAGCTAGCAAAATTTACACATATGAAAGTTGGCAAAATTTTTGCATCTTTTGAGATGAGCAAGCTTTTTGCTTCTTTTTGAAGTATGCAAGCTAGCTAGTAAGCTTGCAAAATTTGCTCCCCCTATGTCATTATCAAATAGAAGGGAAGAATACAATGTTGTAATTCTTTTCCCTTTTTATCAATCTTCACATCATGACAAAGGTAAAGTATCAATCTTATTTCAATATGTTTGTCCATCATTATAGTTTCAATTTACAACATGCACAATTTCAAAACTTTACATATCATCCTTACTCTATGCATGATACTAAAAATAAATCAATCATCATATCATACATGATACTCAAGCATTCATAATACATCATTTTAGCAACAAATCATAGTATTTCAAATCATGATGGTATCTAAATGTCAAATTACATTACATCCTATCATGTAAATACCAAAAAATATGATTTATATAGTAAATCTCCTCTTTAAATAAAATACTAAGAAAAATTATAGGTATAAAAAGAAGAGATCTTGATTAAGAAAAAATCTTAAGTAATTCCAAGAGATCAAGATCATTATTTGAATAAAAATCATTAAAATTTAATTTATCAAATCATCAAAATCATTTTCAAGAGATTCAAAATGACATAAGTTGATTTGTCAATCTCTTGAGATACTAGCAATTTTCTTTCTCCCCTTTTTTATTGTAAACAAGAAGGAAGAATTTTTAATGGTGCAATTTATTTTTTCTTCCATCAATGCTCTAAGCATCACATAAATACAAATGTAAACATATGAAAATCATGACATGAGAGATGAAAGATCAAGAAATATCAATTCTTAAATGATTCATCTTGACAAATCTCATTTTTAGTAAATAATAAATCTTAGAAGATTAAATGGTCAATGATCATCAATGGTAATTTTATGTTATAAATTCCGAGAAATCAAGAGAAAAACTATGATTTATTTTCAACTCATTCAATTTATCAAATTAACAAAGTCACTTTAATAGTTCAAGAATAGAATCATTAGTCTCTTTTAAAAAATCAATAAGATAGAGAAAAACAATTTTCAAGAAAAATATTTTCCTCTTTTTAGTTGTTTTAATTTAAGTGATTGATTTCATATATGCATGCCTTTGTCCTTTTTATTAAATTAAAACATATATCATCATTTAAAATAAAAGTACAAGATTTATCACAAAAATCATCAAGATCAGTAAATCATAAAAATCATCATGTATAGCTTCAAAATCTCATGCATAGAATAAAATCATCAATCATGGTATCAAAACATTTAATATTTTCATTACATCATTATGCATCATTAAAACATTAAACATGATTTCTTTAATCATAATCGGAAATCATCAATTTAGATATACATTATTTAAAAAAAAAACATACATAGGATTATTAGATTTAAATCTAACATTTTGTTCCTTTATCATAAAACATGAAATTTTCATTATCATTTTTAAAATTAGCTAGAAAAAGAAAAGCATGATCCACTTTTATTTATTTATTTTTGTATTTTATATACTAATTTAAAAACAACATATGAAATGCATCAAATAATTTTAAAATATATTAAGGGGATTTCGGGTGAGTTATTTACCTCATCGTCGAGAGTCGTTAAGTCGAAGTTCGTCGTTTCATCTTCATTGGTTTGCTCATCATCATCGGATGAGCTCGATTCATCCCAAAATGCTTCCTTCTTCTAGCGTTCATAGCAAGTAGTTGCGTTCTTTTTAAGTTTATTTTTTTCTTTGATTCTTGTTTTAAGAATTTTTTAAGCTTGAGAAGTTCAAGGTCATTATCATAATCACTTGAGTCATCATTCAAGTGATATTCTATTATTCGAAGTGTCAAATCCTTCCAGTTCTTCAAAAGTTGGTTCTTATATTCGTCAAGTGCATCATGAGTCATTTCATAGGTCATCAAGGACCCGATAAGTTCTTCAAGTGAAAATTTATTTAAATATTTTATTTCTTGTATTGCCGTTACTTTTAATTCCCAATTTTTAGAAAGAGATATTAAGACCTTATTAACGAGTTCAAAATTAGAAAAGCATTTTCCAAGAGCTTTTAAACCATTGACGACATCCGTAAAACGAGTGTACATGTCAACAACGATTTCTCTTAGTTTCATTCGAAAATGTTTAAAATTATGCATTAAAAGATTTATCTTAGAATCTTTTACTCTACTAGTGCCTTCATATGTGATTTCGAGAATGTGCCATATATCGAAAGTCATTTCGTAAGTAGAAACCTGATTAAACTCAGTTTTATCCAAAGCACAAAATAGAGCGTTCATAGCTCTAGCATTTAAGGAAAAAGTTTTCTTCTCCAAATCATTCCATTCTTTCATTGGAGTAAAAGACTTTTGAAAACCACTTTCGATAATATTCCATAAATTCAAATCCATAGAAAGCAAGAAAACTCTCATTTGAGTTTTTCAATAAGTATATTCTGTCCCATTGAACATGGGAGGACGAATGAGAGAGTGACCCTCTTAAAAGCTAAAAAGAGTCATTTTTCTTAGGTGTTAAACCAAATGAGAAATACGTGGCTCTGATACTAACTGTTAGGAATGAGTCGGAACTAAGAAGGGGGGGGGGGGGGGGTGAATCAGTGCAACGGATAAAATCACATCGGTTCGAAAATATTTCGTTTCAATTAAACTCATTTCGTAAATATACTTAAATTTAAAGCGTATGGAAGAGTATAAAAAGTAAGTAAGTTTGCAGTTGAAGTAATTTGCTCAAAAGAAATACAAACCGAGTTTACAGTAGTTCGGTCGTCATGACCTACATCCACTCCTGATTCCTCTTCCTTCAAGGCCACCGGCATCCACTAATGGTCTTCCTTCAATGGCCAAAGACCAACTATCCTTTTACACCCCTCTTTTCCTTTGCACAGGTTTAGGAGATAACCTTTTACAACCCTCTTTTGCAAGGTATCTCTCACACACCTTCCTCAGAACTCGCTCTAAGCTTTATGATGAGGGAACTCAACTTTTTAATAGGTTTTACAACATAGTTTTGTTCAATCTTTCTTACTACTCTATGCAAGAATAGCTAGGGTATTTATAGACCCTAAATGTTTTAAAACTTGGAGCCAAAATTTAAATCCCCGAGATTTCGGGGTACGGGCAGTACCACCGCCTGCACTAGGTGGTACCATTGCTTGCAGCCTGACACTAGGTGGTACCACCACCCAGTCTGGCCATACTACTGCTTGGGAGATTGTCTCGGTGATACCATTGCCCAGATTGACGGTGTCACTACCTGACAATCTTTCGGAGACTCTGTCTAGGTGGTACCACCGCCTGATGCAATCTCGAAGACTATGCCATGACAGTTCCACTTATTGGGTCACTGTTTGGGCCTTCCACTTGGCCCAACATAGTCCAAACTTGAGCTCAATTAGCCCCTAATTGAGTTGATCTAATTATATTCTAAACTGACTCAATTAGACTCTAAACTAACTCGATCTAGACATAATCGATTACAAGCAAATCCTTTGTTGTCCGACATATCATTGGTTCTTCCGGTGCTTCGTTCGATCCTTCGGCGCATCGTCCTCTCCTTCGGCGTATTGCCTAATTAGCATGTTGTCTTCTCGCAACATCTAATCTCCTTGGCACAATGTCCGATCTTCTTGGCCCGATGTCCGAATTCATGGCTCGAAGCCTTATGCCGATATGTTGACCGTTCCTCTGGCTAGATGTCCAATCTTCTGACATGTTTGCTCCGGCCCAACGTCTGATTCCTCCTGCTTTAATCAATTTGTTTTTTCTGATTGGCGTTAGCCCTACATCACTTAAACGCACATTAGATCACAAACACTATCAATTGGTTTCATTATCAAAATCTAAAATTCAATAAATCCTTCCTCCTATTTATGAAAGTAGAACTTCGTTTGATGAAATGACTTGATATGATATTTATGCAAACAAGTACTTGCACCATATAATGATTGTGATCTTGCTTCTCTTAAAAGAAAAGGAGGCAAGAGTACTTGTTTGTTGTATCTCAAAAGAAAAGTAATAATGCTAGAAAAAGAAAACAAACAACAATAACTTGAGCAAAACAATGAACCGACGGTTGCACCGTTGGGCTGGCAGTAGCACCACTAGTACACACTAGTTGTAGGCGGTGGCACTGCCTAGCTAGTAGTACCACTGCCCGCAACACTGCCCTATAAAAATCAAAGTTAGTGTCGGTGGTAGAACCACCCCCAACTCTCTCTATGCCCCTCTAAATCTCTCCACACCCCCCCTTTGGTGATCACAAGAAGATTAAACTACAAAGGTAATTCCTAAACCCAATTGGTTCTCTAATTCTCCATTGATTACTTAATCTTATTCTTTGTGATATATGTAGTCTCCATGACATCTAGAATATCCTCAAGGAACAAAGGAAAGAGGAGATTAGATGAAACCTATAATACCATACTCTTTTGATTCCCCTCAACATGCCCTTAAATTCCTAACCTTTGAGTCTAGAAGTGTTCATAAGGGAAAATATGTAGATATAGAAGAATTGAGTAATTTAGAACCAATTTAATGGTTTACCAACTTAGATGTCCTTCCAATTATTCAAATAAGCGAACTCATTTATCCTAGACTTGTTCGCTTGTTTTGGTTTACAACAACTTGTATGTGGATGAAAACGATAAGGTATCCACTTATCTCTTAGGACATCATATACCCATTAAGGATAGTGTAATTTATAATCTTATATGAATTCCAGAAAAAAGAAGAGGTTGCTGCTTTAGAGGATAATGGGATATTGAATCAATTGGGGTTACATATTCTAAGGCGTTAGGCACTAACTTTGGTAACCCAAATTTGTCCATCGTTCCAAAAAGTTGTGAACATTTGCTACCCTTCAGTATAAAATTATTCCATCACATCATGATAAGTATCATACTTTCAAAAAAATACCATCATGATGAAGTTAGTCAAATGGAATTAGGAACAATGTATTGGATTATGGAAGGACATGACATTTGTTTTGGATATCTGATACAATAAAATATGATTGAACTCTCAATAAAAGATATAATGCTTCTATATGATGGTTTAATTACTAGACTAATGCATGCACATGACAGTTATTCCACTTGATGAAGAAACCTTAAAACTAGATCGATTCAATATCATCAATAGAAACCTATTAAGGAGATTAAGATGCATAGTAAGAAACGGAATTTGGACTAGATTATCCAGGAGGACTGAACCTCCCCCACCTGAACCATAACTAAAAACACCCATATATAGGGAAAGTCAATCTCCTCCTACTAGTCCCTTTGAGGTAGCACCTCCAACAGAGCCAACACCCTTCTTATTTGATGATTCCATAGTGACTCGACTGGATCGAATTGAATTACGTTAAGATCAAATCTTAACCGAGATGCACCAAATTCATTGATAACTTGACACTCTGTTTAGACATTTTAATTTACCACCAACTAAATAGCTTATATATTTCTCCTCTCTTTTTGATAATGAAGGAAAATACTCAATAGTACCCTGATATGCTATACTCTTACACTTTATGATGTGCCTTTTAACATTATATGCTTTTCAATATTATGATGCACTTCTTGATGATGTTATAATGCAACACTCCAAGAATTAAGCATGTTAAATCTTTTGAATGCATGAATTCCTTGATGCATTTTTTGAATTTCTTGATTTTTCATAACTTCAATTTTTTTTTAAAATCAAGATCATTTCCTATGAATTCTTCTTCTTGCTATTTACAAAAGAAGAACCTTGATTTTTGATCTTTCATTTGATGATCCTTTCCCATGAATTCTTCCTCACTTTACTCACGAAAGAATAATTTTATCTATGGACTTTTAATATGTGATGATCATTTGCAAGAATAGAGATTTGATATTTTTTTTGTATGGACATCTTGATTCTTTGTGATGAATCCTCTCTCTTTGCTATAGTAGAAGCATGATTCAATGAAACTTAACTTTCATGAATTTGGTTCTTGATTTTTTTCATGAAGAATGAATTTCTCTCTTACTCTTCTTCCTCTTCTTCTTACGACAAAGGAAGAAAGAAACTTGCACATCTCAAGAAGAACCAAAAAAACTTTTGCACATCTAAAACAAAATTGCTAGCTTGTCTATTTCAAAAAGCAAAAGCAGTTATCATGCAAAGTTTTTGCTTAACTTCTCATTTTTGCTAGCTTAGATAAATTGGTATAAAATGTACTTGAATAATTTAAAACACTTGCATTGTTGAATGATTCTCCTTTTTATTGATGACAAAGAAGGAGAAATGATGGATGTTTGGTATCATGATCAAAATATTGATTTAATGCATGAAGTGATAAATGCTTAAAAATTTTAATGTCTTAGCATCATGAATGTTATGCCCAAAATGATGTATTATGAATGCTTTAGTATCATGCATGGGAGAAATGATGAATGTTTGTCATCATGATCAAAATATTGATTTAATGCATGAAGTGATAAATGCTTAAAAATTTTAATGTTTTAGCATCATGAATGTCTTAGCATCATGAATGTTGTCTTAGCATCATCAGTGAATGCTTTAGTATCATGTATAATATGCCCGTAGTGATGATTGATTTATTTTTGGTATCATGCATGAAGTGAGGATGAAATGTAAGGTTTTGAAAGTGTGCATATTTTAATTCAAAACTATAATGATACACAAACATATGAAATTTTGATTTGATATATTTCATTCGATCCTTGTGATCAAAATTATTTCACATAAATTCAAAGGTCATGATTCCTTTTGAATTTAAGTTTGCTTATCTCAATATGACATATAGTTAAGGTTAACTCCGTCATCAATTGGTTGTCATCATAAAAAAGTGAGAGATTATTGAATCTCAAATTTTGATGATGAAATCAATTTATAAATTATTGATCTAATCCATATGTTGAGATAAGTGTTGTAGGTTTAACTACAATAATGAACAAGACATAAAGTAAATGTTGGGCTGGAGTCAAAGATCGGACGATATGACGAATATTCGGAAGATGCGCCGGGAGCTCACCAAGAGTTCATCAAGAGTTCACCTAGAGTTTGTCAGGAGCTCGCTGAGAGTTCGTTAGGAACTTGCCGAGAGTTCATTGGGAGTTCACTAAGAGTTCATTATGAGTTCGCCAAAAGCGTGCCTAAAGTTCACTTGAAGTTCGTCGAGACTTTGCCGGAAGAATAATTAACATACTAGACAAAGATTACTTAGTTAATGCCTTCATTGTCATAATTAGAACTTAGATTGAGTTAGGATTGAGAGGTAATCCCACTAACTCAATTAGGGCCAATTGGGCCCAAAACAGGACTGAGGTGGGTCGGATGGACCACTTAGAACCTTGCTAAGCAGTGGCACCGCCTAGAGTGGGCTATGGAACCGCTTGAGGCTCAGCCTCCCAGGTGGTCAGGTGGTCTGTGTTACGATCGAGTTAGCATTTGGGGCGGGGGGGGGGGGGGGGGGTGGGTGAATTAGTGTAGTGGATAAAATTACATCGATTCGAAAATTTTTTTATTCGATTAAAATCGATTTTAGAAAGATGTTAACTTAAAAAACATTCGTAAGGGTGTGCAGCTAAAGTAATGAGGAAGTATGGCAATTTGCAATAAATGTAAATGGCAAGATAGAAATGCAAATCGTTTTATAGTGGTTTGGTCATCATGACCTACATCCACTCCATCGATTCCTCTTCCGTCAAGGCCACCAGCATCCACTAACAATCTTCCTTCAATGGGCAAAGATCAACTACCCTTATAACTCGATTCTCCTTTTGATAGGTTCAGGAGAGAACCTTTACAACCCCCTTCACTCCTCTTTTAAACAAGACTAACACTTAGAGCTTGAGAGGAGTTTTCATAAGATTACAACAGCATTTTTCTACTTTTTTTGTTCTCAATTATTATGTTTGTTAACCAGGGATGAGAGGGGTATTTACAGGCTTCAAGTGAATTTAAACTTGGAGCCTAAAAGTGTATAATCCCCGATTTTCAAGGTACTAGCGATACCACCGCTGGGTAGTACCATCGCTTGTAGCACTGACATTGGGCGGTACCACAGTCTAGTTTGGCGGTACCACCATCTAGAAGACTATGTCTGGGTGGTACCATCGCCTAACTATCTCAGAGACTGAGAGTGGATAGTACCACCGCCTTGACTAGTAGTACCACTACCTGACACAGTCTATGAGATTATGCCATGATGGTTTCTTATATTAGGTTACTGTTTAAGCCTTTTCACTTGGCCCAACATAACCCAAACTTGGGCCCAATTGGCCCTTAATTGAGTTGGCTCAATTCTAACCCAATTATGGGCTAACTATGAATTTTAAGACATACACTAAGCTAAATAAGTCTAGTAAGTCTGGGTTTCTTCCGGCGAGCTTCTATTGATCTTCCGATGAAATTTTGATAATCTCTTAGCAATGTTCCACTGGACTCCTAGCAAGCTCCTGGACTTAACGATGATCTTCTTAACGAGTTATGACGAGCTTCTTTGGCAAATTCCTAGACTTCTCGATCAATTCTGGTAGAACTTCTGAAGAACGTTTGGACTTTTGACATACTCTCGAACTCCCAATGAAATCTCATTCTCGATTCCAGGACTTTATTTTGCTTTATGCTTTGATCTCTATCGTAGTTAATCATGCACACTTAAAACCTACTTTGATCTAGACAATTATTACAAAGCTTGAATCAAATGTTGTCTGACATGTCATTGGTTTATCGATGCTTCATCCGATTCTTCAGCTCATCGTCCTATCTTATGGCCTATTGCCCAATCAGCCTGTTGACCTTCATAATTCTGATTTCCTTGGAACAATTTCTGCTCTTTTTGGCTCAATGCCCGAACCCATGGCCCGAAGCCTTCTACCGTTACGTCGACCGATCCTTCGGTACGACGTTCAATCTTCTGATATGTTTTTCTCTAGCCTAACATGATTCTTCTTGCTTTAATTGTCTCTTCTTGATCGAAACTTCCTACGTCACTCAAAACACAGATCAAATTATAAATACTATCAATTGGTTTCATCATCAAAATCCAAGATTCAACAATTATCTCTCCCTTTTTTATGATGACAACCAATTGATGACGGAGTTAACCTTAACTCTCCCTATCAATATGTTATATTGATAAAACCTTGAATTCAAGTCAAAGCAAATTTAATCAAGAAATAATTATGAGTCCAAGCAATATAAAATCATACATAATCAAATTTTTAATATATCATTCCATGCATGATCATCAACATAACGTCTCTCCCTTTGTCATCAACAAAAAGGAGAAGTGCATTTAGTAAATTTTTTGAGATATAATTTCAAATCATTGCAACATAACCTCAAGTTTTATCATCATGCAAGCTAGTAATTTTCTTTATTCTCTTTTGAGAAGTGTAATTTTTTGCTTCCTATGCAAAGTGCAAGCTAGCAAAATTTTACTTTATACAAGCTAGTAAATTTTTGAGATGTTTATGCATCATGAGTATTGCCTATCTTGAGATGTACAAGATAGCACTTTTGCTTCATAGCAAGTTTTTCTCTCCCTTTGTCATTGTCAAAAAGAAGGGAAGAATACAACGTTATAATTCTTTTCCCTTTGCATCAATTTCCAAACTATAACAAAGATAAAGTATCATTCTTAATTCAATATGTTTGTGCATCATTATAGTTTCAAATTAAAATATGCACAATTTTAAAACCTTATATTTCATCCTTACTTCATGCATGATACCAAAAATAAATCATTACTATGGGCATATCATACATGATACTCAAGCATTCATGATATATCATTTTATCAAAAAATCATAATATTTCATGCATCATTCCAAATCAGAATATCAAGAAAAAATTAATTGGGTGATGAGATATATACTTCATGAATACAAGGGAGTCATAAACCAAATTTCAAGTTGTGAATATCAAAAAATCAAGAGAAAAATTATGATTCTTTTTTATGACTAAAATAGCGAAAAGAAGAATAATAGTAAATGATCTAGATCCATAAATATTCTTATGTTGTAATTCTAAAAATTCACAAGAAAAATCATGATTCATTTGACAAAAAGATTGTCGATTCATGCATTTGAATAAATATTTTTTAAAACATCATCACTTCAACTCATCATGCACAATATCAAAATGTAAAATCATCAAACATGATACAGACATTTATTTTCAAAATATTCATCATTATTTTCAACTCATTCAATTTGTCAAATTAACAAAGTTACAGGAGATTCAAAATGAAATAAAAAGATTTATCGATGTCTCAAAATGTAAGTGATTTCCTTTCTCCCCTTTGTTGTTGTAAATAAGAAAGAATAATTTTTAATGGTGTGATTTATTTCTTTCTTACATCAATGCTCTAAGCATCACATAAATACAAAGGTAATCATATGAAAATCATGACCTGAAAGATGAAAGATCGAGAAAGATAAATTCGTAAATGATTCATCTTGACAAATCTCTTTTTTAGTGAATAATAAAAACAAATCTTAGGAGATCAATTAGTATGAAAAATCTTAAATCATGAATTTCGAAAAAGATATTCTCTTTAGTAAATCGTAAAAAGAAACAAGGAGAAAAAAATCTCAATTCATAGAAAGATCTAAGTATCAAATATCGAGAAATCAAGATCATGATTTGGATTAATAACTCACTCAAATCTAGGTCATCAAAATCACTTTAGAGATTCATAAAATAACATAAATAGATTCATTAATCTATTTTTTTGAAAAATCAATAAAGTAGATAAAAAAAAATTTCAATAAAAAAATGCTTTCCTCTTTGTAGTTGTTTCAATTCATGTGATTTATTTTATACAAGCATGCCTTTTTCATTTATGTCAAATAAAAATATGCATCACCTTTAAAAGCAAAGTTCATCACGACAAGATCAATAAGTCATACATCACAAAGATCATCATGCATAATTTAAAAATATAAACTCATTAAGCATGATCATTATTAAATCATCAAACATAATTTCATTAAACATAAAGCATTTTTCAATCAAAATTGAAAAGCAATACAAAATTCATCAAGATACATATTATTTCTTTTTAAAAACATATATATGATTAATCATTAGATTTAAATCTAACATTTTGTTCCTTTATCATAAAATATGTAATTTTCAATATCATTTTCAAAATTATTAGAAAAAGAAGCATGATATATTTTCTTTTATAATTTTTTTTATTTTTTATTTGTTATTTTACTAACTAATTTAAAAATGATTCATGAAATGCATCAAGTAATTTCAAAATAAAGTAAATACATTTCGAGTGAGTTATATACCTCATTGTGAAAGGCTACCTCGTCTTTGTTGGTTTGCTTCTTATCTTCGGATGTGCTCGATTCGTCCTTTAGCAATTTCTTCTTTAGTTTTATATAGTGATCTTTGGAGCGACCCAACTGCTAGGATCAAGAGCACTAAGAGGGGGGGGGGGGGTGAATTAGTATAGCGAAAAACTTTCAATGATTTAAAACGATGTTCGTACGATAAAAACGATTTCGGTAAGAAAGCCGATTCAGAAATCACTTTAACTTGTAATCAAGTGAGATGCAGTTAAAATAAAGATATAGAGGCAGTTTATAGTTAAAATAGAGAACATAATGTAATTGCAAACCGAAATACGACGTTCATACGATAAAAGCGATTTCGATATGAAAGCCGATTCGGAAGTTGCTTTAACTTAGATTGGGCGAAGTGCAGTTAAAGTAAAGCTATGGAGGCAGTTTACAGTTAAGATAGAGAACAGAAAGTAAATGCAAACCGAGATTTAGAGTGGTTTGGTCAATCTTGACCTACATCCACTTTTGGTTTCGTCCTCCGATGAGGTCATTGACGTCCACTAGAGGCATTCTTTCAATAGGCGAAGGCCAACCACCATTTTATAATTTCACTCCTTTTGACGGGCTTAGGATACAACCCTTATAGAATTTTCTCTCCTCTCTTGAAAGATCAAAACTTGGAGGAAAAGAGGGAGGAGAACTTCTAGCCTTTACAACACTTTTGAGCTCTAAAAATCACAGAGTAAGATTGGATTTTCGGTGCCCTTTTATGCAGGAAAGGGTGGGGTATATATAGGCCCCAAACTGGTTTGAATTTGGAGCTCAAAAATGTCTTTTCCTGGATTTTTGGGGTCCTGGCAATACTACCTCCTGACTGGGGCAGTACAATCGCCTGATAGAGCTCGGAGACCAAGCTCTAGCGGTGCCACCGCTGGGGCGGTTCCACCACCCAGTCTCGCTCGGAGAGTGAGCCCAAGTGGTGCCACCACCTAAACTGCTCAGATTTCCTAGGAGACTGAGCTCTTGGGCGGTGCCACCGCCGACCCAAGCGGTGCCACCGTCGGCTAGGAAATCTAGGTCCGAATGGGCTGATCCATTCGGCCTAATTTAGGTCTATCAAGGGCCCAATTGCCCCCAGATTAAGTTAATGGGATCACCTCCCATTCCTAGCTTAATCCATATAATAACTATGATATTTCATTAAGACATTTACTACAACTTGCTCTGTTGCGTTAATCGCTTCTTTCGGCGAGCTTCCGGCGAACTTCTGACGAACCCTCAGCGATGCTCCGACGGACTTCCGGCTAACTCTTGGACTTGCGATGATCCACTTGGCGAGTTCCGACGAGCTTCTTTGGCAAGCTCTTAGACTTCTTAGATTTGTTCCTGTAGAACCTCCGACGACCGTCCGGACTTCCGTCAAACTCTCGAAAACCCAACGTGATCATGGTCTTGACTCCAACGCAACTCCTGCTGCATGTTTTACTTCCATCATAGTTAATCCTGCACACTTATCTCAACATATGTATTAGATAACAAATGACAATTGACTTCATCATCAAAATCCGAGATTCAATAATCTCCCCCTTTTTCATGATGACAATCAATTGATAACGGAGTTAATCTTAACTCCCCCTATCTATATGCCATACTTGAGATAAGTCATTCTTGAATTCAAAGCCTTTGAATTTAAGAGATATATTGATAAGTTAAGATCATTTATCCTTATCAATACTCCCATTATGATTCCTATCATGATGTATTTCTCTGAAAATGATGTTAAGGCTTGACATCCATTTTCAGGTTTTACATTTCAAATGTGAAAGATAGCAATCGTAGCAATTCATCATATGCTAAGATATCAACACGTAAAACTACGATGTAAGTTCTTGATATCTTAACATAATATAAATGCTTCAAGTGTTTAGCAATCATAGCATTTCATCATATGACAAGATATCAATTTATAGAATTACGATGTATGCTCTAGATATCTTAACATAGTGCAAATATGGCAATAACATAGTAATTCTATCACCAATTTATCATATATTTCGATGCAAGCTTTTGATACCTTAACATAATTCAAATTCAAATATGACACTCATAGCATCAATTTATACAGCATTAAATTCAAATATGGCACTCATAGCATCAATTCATATATTTCTTATTCAAATATGACACTCATAGTATCAATTCATATATTTCTCCCCCTTTGTCATCAAGAGAACGATATTAGCAAATTTTAACTAGGTTTATATCATTTTTCAATAATGAGTGATAGGATACCAATTATACAAACATCTCAAGGAAAACATAACATAGAGATGACTTTCATTACTTCTTCCTCTTTATTTGTTATTATCTTTTTGCATGAAGGAGGAAAGCCATTTGTGAGCTTACTCAAATGAAGTAAAAATTGATAAGATATTAAAGCACGCTTTCTTTTTACAAGAATCAAGATATGTGTGTAAATCAAATCCTTGCACGTAAAACTATTTCTCAAAAGATATAAGAAGGAATCATCAAATCCATTTCTCGAAAGATATTTTTCACATAATAAGTCTATAAAAGATGTATTTGCTAGTTGATTCCATATTGCAAAAATCAATGATGTGAATCCAAAACTCGATATGACATATGTTTATTAAGTCCGGAAGAGAATAATGTATTAAGAAAATCCGATTGTTATGATCAAGAAGATCCAAAAATGAAATTTAACACTTTCATGCATTCGGACAAGGTTTTGCTATAGATTTTCAAATTCAAAAAAGATAAAATATGCTTATTATCATGAAAATTTTTGTATCCAAAACACATAATTTCCAACATGTAATTACAACATGTAATTACAACATGTAATTGTGTAAAATCATCATGGCAATTAAGTGATTTGATTATTAAATAAAAAAAATTTGAAAAATAATCTTAACAAGTTTATGCATTCGGACATATTAATATTCCTAATTCTCTTCTAATGAAATCAAATTGTTATTCTCTTAGAGGTTTTGTAAAAATATCAGCTAGTTGATGCTTAGTATCAATAAACTCTATGATTACATCATGATTAGTGACATGATCTCGTATAAAGTGATGTCTAATATCAATATATTTTGTTCTTGAGTGTTGAATGAGATTCTTTGTTAAACATATTGCACTTGTATTATCACATTTAATGGGAATGTTTTTAAGATGGACTTTATAGTCTTCTAAGGTGTTTTTCATCCACACAACGTGTGCACTGCATGCATTAGCTGCAATATACTCAGCTTCGGTTGTTGATAGTACAATCGAGTTTTGTTTCTTAGATAAATAGGAAACAAGGGAATGTCCCAAAAATTGATATGTTCCTGATGTGCTTTTTCTATCTAGTCTACACCCAGCAAAATCCATATCAGCATAAGTAATTAACTCAAAATTCTCAAATTTTGGATACCATAATCGTAGATTTGTGGTACCTTTAAGATATCTAAGTATTCTTTTAACCGCTTTAAGATGAGATATCTTAGGGTTCGATTGAAATCTAGCATAAAGTCCTACACTGAACATGATATCTGGTCTAGTTGTAGTGAGGTAAAGTAAACTTCCTATCATACCACTATAAGTTTTTTGATCGAAGTTTTTTTTAGGATCGGAGCGGCACTAAGAGGGGGGGGTGAATTAGTGCAGCGGTAAAGTATGTAAACTTTCGACGATTTAAACACTTTCGAAAACTTCGTACGATAAAAGCAACGTTTCGTTTGAAACCATTTCGATTGCGTTTTAACTTGAAGGCATACATAAGAAGGAGACAAAGAAGTAGAGCATCAAAGTGAAGATAGTTTACAGTAATATAAATGACAATAAGATAAACGCATACCGATTTATAGTGGTTCGGTCATGTGACCTACATCCACTTGCAAAGCCTTCTTTGATGAGGCTCCCAACTTCCACTAGCAAATCACTTTGAAGGGAAAGGACAAATACCCCTCTTACAACCTTTTACAAGTGGTTCACACTCTTACAATTTTTTTCAACAAGAAGGAAGGAGGTGAACACTCAAGCAATTCGAAAACAAGACTTACTAAGACTTTGCTAAGGCTCTTATCTCAATCTATTCCTTTGCAAAAGTTGTAATCTCAGTTGAGAATTGAGGGGTATTTATAGGCCCCAAGAGGATTCAAATTTGGGCTCCAAATTTTGAATTCTCTTGGATTTCCGAGGCTGGAGGTAACACCGCCTGTTAGTGACGGTGCCATTGCTAGTCATAGGTGCCCAGCAAGCCAATCACGTGAGTGATGGCACGTGTGACTTGATACAGAATCTTTTTCCTTATTATATTTTGGCGTATATCACTTTATAACTATTGCATAAATGCATATATATTGTGATGTCCTTGGATTTGTGCAATGGGAATCGGATCGTGATGAGATCACGATAATGAGATCGATTCACCTTTAAACACATATCCTAAATAATCCCGGTCATAGGTTACTCGAGAGGGACATCGTGATAACCGGATAGACTGGTGTGCTGTATACCCGTCCATATGATGGATGCAGCTGGTCTCATAGCTGCTCGTGTAGGGACACTAGGGATACAGTACAGGTGCTCATTGGAGAATGAGTTCACTGATTGATCCGCTTACGGAATGCTGGATGGTTGATGATGCCTTATTGTCAGACAACGATTCCGTAGTCCTAGTGGTGTATTTGGTTCTTAGACTTGAGACACCAAGGATGTCCTGTATGAGTGCTCCACTCTTTGATACCAGACTTATAGGTTTGGCTGTTCCCAGATCTAGTACAGCTGGTCATTGGGAGTGGTAGTCGACCTTACGAGGGCTATTGAGTGTCGATAGAGGATCATCCACTCTCGGTATCATGAGAGGAATATCCCATGTGTTCTTGCTCAGACAAATCCCTGGCCAGGGTCATTCGGGTTGAGAGAGAAAGAGTTCTTCGGGAGAATCCGATTAGAGCGAGACTCGAGTAGAAACCGTATGGGTCTGACAGCACCATGCTCGATATACGGTCTCTGGGATATTAGATGGATGAGGGACTATAGGTACATGGTAACTGAGGACAGACAGGTCCAATGGATTGGATTCCCCTGTATCGTCTGGGGACTACGGCGTAGTGGCCTAGTACTTCCGTAGTCGATGAGTCGAGTGAATTATTACAGAGATAATAATTCACTGAGTTAGAAGGAGTTCTGACAGGTATGACTCACGGCCAGCTCGATATTGGGCCTAGAGGGTCACACACATATGGTAGGCATTGCGATGAGTAGAGGTTCGGATATGAGATATCCGATGGAGCCCTTGTCTTATTGGATGCAGATCCAATACCCACTAGGGAAGGACCTATTAGGGTTTGACATGGGATCTCTATAAATAGGAGGGATTCACAGCCTCATAGGCTAGAGTCTTTGCTTGCCCTTCCTATTCTCCTCTCCCTCTCCACCTCAGAGTAGGCCTGGAGTTTTGAGGAGCGTCGTCGCAACCCTGCTGTGTGGATCACCGCTAGAGAGGAGGACGCTTGACCTCCTTCACCCTCTCCTAAGGATCTGCAAGGAAACAGGGATATACGATCTCCCTAGGTAACACAATCTCTATACGCAGTTTTGTGTTTTTGCGGATTTTGCGCACCAATCTTCGCACGACGATGAACATCTTTTTTGGGAATCGGGGATTTTTGTTTTCTTGTTCTTTCGCTGCGCATATGATGTCGCACCCCCTATGATTTCCCAACAGTGGTATCAGAGCCAGGTTGTTCGTGCGAATGATTGGTTTTGAACTGCGTGTGTTGTGTTTAGGAAGAATATTGACGTCAAAATCGTTGACGCAAAAGCGAGGAAGGGCAGCAATAGTTGCTGCCCTCGATCTGCATACCTGCAGCCACCTGCAGCGGCAGCCGCAGCTGCAGCCGCAGCCAGGCAGCACAGCGCCGGCGCATGCGCAAGCGCTGTGCCTGCAGCAGCCGGCCGGCGGTCTGCTTGCAGCAGGCTTGCTGCTGGCGGGGCTGGCAACCCACGGGCAGAGGCGCCGCAGGGCAGCGGCGCCTGCCGCCGAAAGGAAGCGGCGCCTGCCGCCGCTGCTCCCGCGGGCAAAACCCCCCACAGGGGCGGCCGCCCGGCGGTACAGCACCGTCTGCGGAGGCAGCGGCGCCCGAAGGGGGCGCCCACCCGCAGCGGCATCGCCGCCAGCGGGCGTGCCGCCTGCAGGCGAGGGCAGTGCCCTCGCCCCGCCGCACAGGCCGCCGTCGGCAGGGTGGCGGCGGCGGCAGCAGCAAAAAGGGCAAAGGGTATTAGGGTTTTCTGGGCAAAAGACAGTTTTGCCCCTCGGAATTTGAGAAATTCCAGTTTCTGTCTTTTGTCCAAATTACGAAAATACCCTTAGGAATTGAGAAATTCCCTATATATCCCTGATTTCAGAAAATATTAATTAATTAAAAGGTTTAGTTGATTATTATTTTTATTATTATCTAGTAGTCCTACATGATGATGATTATTTATACATGTGATGTATGATGTGTGGACGGATGATCATGAACCGTGTGATGTGTGTACTTGTGATTATTATTATTGAGGTCTGCGAACCTCCATTATATTTCTCATTTATTGTCGGGCCTGCGTGCCTATGATTAAGTTGTAATCACATGAGGAG
The DNA here is from genome assembly GCF_036884655.1 of Musa acuminata AAA Group. NCBI lineage: Eukaryota > Viridiplantae > Streptophyta > Magnoliopsida > Zingiberales > Musaceae > Musa > Musa acuminata. The sequence continues at coordinate 35,839,670 of NC_088346.1, read as the reverse complement.
GCGCAGCGGGAGCGTGGATGCCATAGCGGGACCCACGAGACGGACGATCGTGATGCATGGAGATGCATCAAGATGTCGACGGAACCGACGAGGACGAGATGGACGATCACAAGGCATGGAGATGCACCGTTGCACACATAGATCTTGATGTGAGTGATTAGGCCTACTGGCTCGGGCCTAATCATATTAGGTTGTGGTCCATGATCATCTGGTGTGATTGCTTATACACATACTAGATATGTATATATATTTGCATGCGATGTAGATATATATTAAATATGCATATGTGTGACATGTCATATTAGGAGACCAAATCATAGAAACATCTCTCGATAATATTAAGTCGGTAAACGTGAGGCAATTAGATTGACCCACGTGGCCTTCCATCGTTATGAGTAGGAACCGAATCCCGGTGTAGGTTGAGTTGGTCGAGTCCCTCGAGACTCACCTATATCGCGATTCGCTATCTTGCTTACGACATAGAGATGTCACCGGTGACATGAGGGCATGATATGCTTGGTCGAGTCCCTCGAGGGTATATCATCAAATCAGACTCATCTTGTAACGAAGGTGTTGACTTAACCGAGCATCATGGTTGGTCGAGTCCCTCGAGGCCATGGTGATTCGGAGGCCGAACAGGACGGGAATCACAAGGAGTTGTGATCGGCAAGAGTTGTCTACCTTTTAGGCTTAGTGTGATTGGTCGAGTCCCTCGAGGTTACACTAAGACGCTGATTGGATCCTGATCCCCACTAGAAGTCTGCCGGAGACTTCCGTTTCACGTGCTGAGGGTGTCGCGTGACTCGTTAGTAAAATAGTGGGAGCATATTAAGATAGAAGTCCATATCTTGATAGTTTATTTCTTGCAAAATCTGCATGTTATTCATTTTTGCTACATCTTTATTTTCAGAAAATGTCGCTTTCAAATCCCTTACATGGCATACTTGATGTCAACCGCCTCACTGGTCCAAATTATACGGATTGGCTCCGTAACTTGAGAATTGTTCTCACAGCGGAGAAAATCGTGTACGTCCTTGATATAGTGATGCCTACGCCCGAAGAAGGGGCAAGCGAGGATGAGATCGCTCGCTACGTGAAGTACATTGATGACTCCACTCTTGCTCAGTGCTATATGTTGGGCTCTATGACTCCAGAGTTACAGAGACAACATGAAAAGATGGATGCCAGATCCATTCTCCTACATGTCCGTAAATTGTTTGAGGAACAGGGAAGGACTCAACGATATGAGATATCCAAGAGCCTTTTCCGCGCTAGGATGACTGAGGGGACACCGGTTCAGAACCATGTCCTAAAGATGATTGAGTGGATAGAGAAACTCACAGGTCTAGGAATGGTCCTAGAGGATAACTTGTGTGTGGACATTGTGCTTCAGTCCCTACCAGATTCCTTTTCACAGTTCATAATGAATTTTAATATGAACAAGCTTGAGGTGACTCTCCCAGAGCTCCTCAATATGTTGAGGGAGGCAGAGAGTACTATTAAGAAAGAGAAGCCAGTTCTCTACACTGGTGAGACCAGAAAGAAAAGGAAAGCAGAAAGGTCCCTTAAGAAGGGAAAGGGCAAGGGCAAACAAGGTAAAGCAAAGGTTGCTAAGAAAGACCCAACAAAGGACAAAGGCCAGTGCTTCCACTGTGGTAAAGATGGGCACTGGAAGAGAAACTGCAAAGAGTACCTTGCAGAAAGGGCGAAACAAAAGCTTGATGAAGCTTCAGGTACATTCATGATCAGTCTCCATTTGTCAGACTCTTATGATAACACATGGGTATTAGATACCGGTAGTGCTTATCATATATGCAATTCGTTGCAGGTTCTGGCAAGGCCTAGGAGACTAGAGAGAGGCGAGATGGACCTCAAGATGGGTAATGGAGCAAAAGTTGCTGTATTAGCTGTTGGCGAGGTCGCCCTACATCTGCCTAGTGGAGCTTTTATTGCATTAGATGCATGTTATTTTGTTCCTTCTATTATCAAAAACATTATCTCCATTTCATGTTTAACAGTTAGTGGATATAAATTTGTTTTTGAGAACAATGGTTGTTCGATATTATTAGATGATAAGATCATCACGAAAGGAACATTGCATAATGGTTTATTTATGTTAGACACCACTCCACATATCATGAATATAAATGTGTCCAAAAGGAAACGAGATGAGTTGAACAGTGCATACCTGTGGCATAGTAGGCTAGGTCACATCCATGAAAGAAGGATTCAAAAGTTGCTAAATGATGGATATCTAGATCCATTCGACTATGTGTCATATGCAACTTGTGAGCCTTGCATTCGTGGAAAACTGACCAACTCTCCATTTAGTGGAACTGGAGAGAGAGCCACTGAGTTGTTGGAACTCATACATAGTGATGTATGTGGACCCATGTCAACTCATGCCATTGGAGGTTACTCCTACTTCATTACATTTACTGATGATTTCTCAAGGTATGGATATGTGTACTTAATGAAGTACAAGTCCGAGGCCTTTGAGAAATTCAGAGAGTATAAGAATGAGGTGGAGAACCAGACTGGAAAGAGTATCAAAACTCTTTGATCAGATCGAGGAGGTGAGTACTTAAGTACAGAGTTTACTCACTTCCTCAAGGACCATGGGATATTATCCCAATGGACACCTCCTTATACACCTCAGCTCAATGGTGTCTCTGAAAGGAGAAATCGTACATTATTAGATATGGTACGGTCCATGATGAGTTTCGCTGACCTACCCATCTCATTCTGGGGATATGCCCTAGAAACCGCAGCTTACCTTCTAAACAGAGTTCCAACTAAGTTGGTAGTGTCTACACCATATGAGATATGGAAAGGGAAGAAGCCTGATCTTAAGGTTGTTAAGATTAGGGGCTGCTCTGCCCATGTTAAAAGACACAACCCCGATAAGTTAGAATCAAGGACAGGGCGATGTAAATTTGTGGGATACCCCAAGGAAACTTGTGGGTATTACTTCTATCATCTCGAGGACCAAAAGGTCTTTGTAGCTAAGAGAGCAGTGTTCCTTGAGAAGGAACACATTCTTGACGGAGACAGTGGGAGAATGATAGAATTGAGCGAGGTTGGAGAACCAAGCTCAAGCACCACTCTACAGCTCGAGTCTGTTCAGGTACCTAATACACAAGTATCAACTTTACGCAGGTCTGATAGAGTATCCCATCCTCCTGAGAGATATGTGGGACATATTAGAGCAGAGGATGTAGAGGATATTGATCCTCAGACCTACAAGGAGGCTATTATGAGTATAGACTCCGGGAAGTGGAAAGAAGCCATGAATTCTGAGATGGATTCTATGTACTCCAATAAAGTTTGGAACCTAGTTGATGCACCCGAAGGTATTGTACCCATCGGTTGCAAGTGGATCTTTAAGAAAAAGATCGGAGTAGATGGAAAGGTAGAGACCTATAAAGCAAGGCTAGTGGCTAAGGGGTATCGTCAAAGGCAAGGTGTTGACTACGACGAAACTTTCTCACCCGTAGCAATGCTAAAATCCATCAGAATTCTATTGGCTATTGCAGCACACTATGATTATGAGATCTGGCAGATGGATGTGAAAACCGCATTCCTCAACGGGAACCTGGAGGAGGAGGTGTATATGATGCAACCTGAGGGATTCGTGTCCAAAAACTGCCCAGATAAGGTGTGTAGGTTGCTTAGATCCATTTATGGACTAAAGCAAGCTTCCCGAAGTTGGAACATAAGATTTGATGAGGCAATCAGATCTTATGACTTCGTTAAGAACGAAGATGAGCCATGTGTATACAGAAAGGTAAGTGGGAGCGCTATTAGCTTTTTGGTGTTATATGTGGATGGCATCCTCATCATTGGGAATGACATAGGAATGCTATCCACAGTAAAGGCTTGGTTATCTAGACACTTCTCCATGAAGGACTTAGGAGAAGCATCTTATATCTTGGGGATTAGAATCTATAGAGATAGATCCAAAAGGATGCTTGGCTTGTCCCAGTCCAGGTACATAGAAACTATTGTCAAAAGGTTTGGCATGGAAAATTCCAAGAGAGGTCTCATACCGATGAGACATGGGATATCGCTTTCTACGAGTATGTCCCCAAAGACTCCAGAAGAAAGGGCGAACATGGATATGATACCTTATGCCTCAGCAATAGGGTCTATCATGTATGCCATGCTATGTACTAGGCCTGATATAGCGCATGCTCTGAGTGTCACGAGCAGGTATCAGGCGGATCCAGGCTTGGAGCATTGGAAAGCAGTAAAGTGTATCCTTAAGTACTTGAGAAGGACTAAGGATCTTTTACTAGTATATGGAGGTAATAGCCTTAAGGTTGAAGGCTACACTGACTCAAGTTTTCAGTCTGATGTCGATGATAGCAAGTCGAATTCAGGGTATGTGTACACCTTGAATGGAGGAGTAGTGTGCTGGAAGAGTTCCAAGCAAGATACCACTGCTGACTCGACCACAGAGGCAGAGTACATTGCTGCATCAGATGCAGCAAAGGAGGGAGTCTGGTTGAAGAAGTTCATCACAGATTTGGGAGTCGTACCGGATAGTGAGGAGCCGATCTCCCTATATTGCGACAACTATGGGGTGATTACTCAAATAAGGGAACCTGGGTCTCATCAGAAGTGTTCTGAGGAGGTTCCAGTTTATAAGAGAGATCGTAACCCGAGGAGATGTAGTAGTGGAAAGAGTTCCATCCGAAGATAACATTGCAGATCCACTGACAAAGCCGTTGTCTCAGATTGTCTATGAGCGTCACAGGAGTCTGATGGGGATCAGACACATAAGTGATTGGCTTTAGGTCAAGTGGGAGATTGCTAGTCATAGGTGCCCAGCAAGCCAATCACGTGAGTGATGGCACGTGTGACTTGATACAGAATCTTTTTGCTTATTATATTTTGGCGTATATCACTTTATAACTATTGCATAAATGCATATATATTGTGATGTCCTTGGATTTGTGCAATGGGAATCGGATCGTGATGAGATCACGATAATGAGATCGATTCACCTTTAAACACATATCCTAAATAATCCCGGTCATAGGTTACTCGAGAGGGACATCGTGATAACCGGATAGACTGGTGTGCTGTATACCCGTCCATATGATGGATGCAGCTGGTCTCATAGCTGCTCGTGTAGGGACACTAGGGATACAGTACAGGTGCTCATTGGAGAATGAGTTCACTGATTGATCCGCTTACAGAATGCTGGATGGTTGATGATGCCTTATTGTCAGACAACGATTCCGTAGTCCTAGTGGTGTATTTGGTTCTTAGACTTGAGACACCAAGGATGTCCTGTATGAGTGCTCCACTCTTTGATACCAGACTTATAGGTTTGGCTGTTCCCAGATCTAGTACAGCTGGTCATTGGGAGTGGTAGTCGACCTTACGAGGGCTATTGAGTGTCGATAGAGGATCATCCACTCTTGGTATCATGAGAGGAATATCCCATGTGTTCTTGCTCAGACAAATCCCTGGCCAGGGTCATTCGGGTTGAGAGAGAAAGAGTTCTCCGGGAGAATCCGATTAGAGCGAGACTCGAGTAGAAACCGTATGGGTCTGACAGCACCATGCTCGATATACGGTCTCTGGGATATTAGATGGATGAGGGACTATAGGTACATGGTAACTGAGGACAGACAGGTCCAATGGATTGGATTCCCCTGTATCGTCTGGGGACTACGGCGTAGTGGCCTAGTACTTCCGTAGTCGATGAGTTGAGTGAATTATTACAGAGATAGTAATTCACTGAGTTAGAAGGAGTTCTGACAGGTATGACTCACGGCCAGCTCGATATTGGGCCTAGAGGGTCACACACATATGGTAGGCATTGCGATGAGTAGAGGTTCGGATATGAGATATCCGACGGAGCCCTTGTCTTATTGGATGCAGATCCAATACCCACTAGGGAAGGACCTATTAGGGTTTGACACGGGATCTCTATAAATAGGAGGGATTCACAGCCTCATAGGCTAGAGTCTTTGCTTGCCCTTCCTATTCTCCTCTCCCTCTCCACCTCAGAGTAGGCCTGGAGTTTTGAGGAGCGTCGTCGCAACCCTGCTGTGTGGATCACCGCTAGAGAGGAGGACGCTTGACCTCCTTCACCCTCTCCTAAGGATCTGCAAGGAAACAGGGATATACGATCTCCCTAGGTAACACAATCTCTATACGCAGTTTTGTGTTTTTGCGGATTTTGCGCACCAATCTTCGCACGACGATGAACATCTTTTTTGGGAATCGGGGATTTTTGTTTTCTTGTTCTTCCGCTGCGCATATGATGTCGCCCCCCCTATGATTTCCCAACAGCCATTGCCTGTCTCTCTGACACTGATAGTGTATTGGCGATGCCACCGCCCAGTCCGATGGTGCCACCGCCAGACCTCTCGGGTACTGGCCGATGCCACCGCTCAGTCCAACAGTGCCACCGCTCAGTTCTCGGGTTCTGGGCAGTGCCACCGCCTACACTTTTTCAGCTCATTGGTTGGGCTCCAAACTTGGCCTAAACCAGTCCGAACTCGAGCCCAATTGGCCCCTACTTGGGTTATAAGATTAACACATAATCCTAACCCTAATTAATGTGCTAACTAAGAATTTAAAGATATTTCCTAAGTTATTACAAAGTCTGCAAGTCAAGACTTCTTCCGACGAGCTTCTAGTGAACTTCCGACGGTCTTCCGATAAACTCTCGGAAACCATTCTATGGACTCCCAGTAAGCTCCTAGACTTCACGATTTGATCTTGGCGCATTTCAATGAGCTTCTTCGGCAAGCTATGATCTTTCTTGGCAAGCTCCGTGAACTTCCAACGAACCTTCCAGCGAGCTTCCGAAAAACCCTTCGGCAAGCTCCCTACTCATTCTCGGCTAGTTCCGACAGCATTCCCGACGAACCTTCGGACTTCCGTTGAACTCTTGAACTTGCAACGAATCCTTTGCACTTGACTCAAACACTTTGTTTTGCTTTATGTCTTCATCGTTATCGTACTTAATCCTGCACACACAAGCCAAAACTCTACTCCGATCTAGACAATTATTACAACGCGAATTGACATTCTGTTGCCCGGCACGTCATTGGTTGGCGCTTCATCTGATTCTTCAACACATCATCCTCTCTTGCGGCTTATTGCCCAATCGACGGTTGACCTTTGCAACCCCAATATCCTTGGCACAATTCTGCTCTCCTTGGCCCGATGCCCGACGTCCAAAGCCTTCTGTCGTCCAATATCCTAACGTGATCTCCTCCAGCGCAATGTCAATTCCTCCTGCATCAACTGTCTAATCCTGATTGAGTAGACCTGCATCACTCAAAATGTAGTTAAACATCTAAACACAATCAATTAGTTTCATCATCAAAATATGAGATTCAACAATCTCCCTCTTTTTGATGATGACAACTAATTGATGACTAACGGAGTTAACCTTAACTCCCCAGAGTTTAACCAAACTCCCCCTATCAATATGCCATTGATAGAACACTTGGATTATCCCAAATCCAAGTAACATTCATCACATGTTGTGATAAACATTTAAACCATCATGCAAATATATAAAATATTCAATTCAATGCATGAAGTCATCAATATACTTCTCCCCCTATGTCATCAACAAAAAGGAGAAGTAGCTCTAGCTATTTTAAAAGATATGCAAGTTTTTGCAACATGAAGTTAAATTTTCATCACAACATATAAGCACAAAAGCATAGCAAAATTCTTAAGTTCAATCATGGCAATTCAACACTTAAATTTTTGTGCAAGATTGCACTTTGCTTTTCTTTGCAAGTAACAATATTTATGATGTTTGATGTAGCAAATTTCTTCATTACAATGATCGAGCTAGCAAATTCTTCATTCAAGTGTGCAAGCTAGCAATAACTTTCTCCCCCTTTGTCAATGTCAAAAAGAAGGAGAGGAACCGATGATTTAAACTTTTCTATCAACTTTGCATCAATCAATATTTCAATCGATGCATACAAGACAATAATGCAAAGAAATCATTTCATGAAGGATATCAATGTGAAAATTCACCAAGGATCACACGATACAATCGCAAATCATGATATCATTATGTGATACATCATGAGATGATAATTTATCATATCAATGAAAGATATCAATTGTTAAACATGATATGATAATAGTCTCAAAAATTTTAATTTACGATACATGTTATACATTGTGATACACTAAAAAATTTAAGGTGATGCTTTTAAGGATATCAACCTATTTTTTATACAAAGCATGGCAAGAGTAATTTTGTTGCAAGTTTTCTAAGTATTGCACTTTTTGCTTCTTTCGATAGGCAAGATCTTTCTTCTCTTTTTGAGAAGTGCAAGCTTACAAGTTTTACTTCCTTAGCATGCTAGGAAGTTTACTTTCATTTTCAATACACAAGCTAGCAAAACCTTCATAAAAGGGATGACTCAATGGCTAAAAATTTTAACCATTCAACAAGCTAAATATGCAAAGTATTCATGAAATATATCAATAAGGATCAATTCATGAATACCAAAGATATGATTCATAGTTCATTAAAATTTTTCTTAACAAGTTTACGATCAAGATTCATATAATTCATAATAAAACAAATTGATGTACAATCATCACGTAAGGCATACAAGGCAAAGAAATCTTATTATTTCTATATTATGAAATATATGATATCAAGGCTCATGATTCATTTGAAAAGATATAGCACAAAGAGCAACTTGAAATATTCTTATCAAGATCACATTTTAAAATATTCCAAGTATCAAGTGTTTAGAGGTAAAAAGTTCAATACATTGTATAAAAAAAATATAATATCAAGTTTTATCATCATGCAATGTAGCAATTAAAGATGTGCAAGTTTAGCATTTTTGCTTTTCTTGAGATAGCAACTGTTTGCTTCTCTACATGCTAGCAATTTTTACAATATGTACGTTTTACTACATACAAGCTAGCAAATTTAAAGATTTGTAAGTTAGCATATTTGCTTTTCTTTGCGATGTGCATGATAGCATTTCTTTGTAATGTTCAAGATAGCAAATTGTACATTATGCTAGCTAGCAAATTAAAGATGTTCAAGAAAGCAAGCTCTTTCTTCTCTTTTGAGAAGTGTCATTTTTGCTTCCTTTGCAAAGTGCATGTTTCTAAATTTTGCAAGATGAGCTAGCGATATTTCTTCCCTTTGTCATTGTCAAAAAGAAAAGAAGAATACAGTTTTGTAGTTCTTTTTCCTTTTACAACGATTTCAAAATCATGACAAAAGATGAATAATCAAGTTATGAATGTCAAGACAATTTTTCATCATGAATATTTTATCATTGCATGAATCATTATCATAAGTTGAAGTATTACATGCATAATATCATATCATCATTCATAATTACATTAATGTTTCAATATAGTAATTTCTTCTCAAAATGTGTAACATAGCACTCATTGATTCTCTTGATATTTGCAAGCTAGCTAGCAAAATTTGTTCCCCTTATGTCATTGTCAAATAGAAGGGAATAACAATACAATAGTGTAATTCATTTCCCTTTACTATAATCTTCAAATCATGACAAGGGTTAAGTGTCAATCTTATTTGTGCATTATTATATTTTTAAATTAAAATATGTATATTTTCAAAAATCTTATATTTCATTCATGCATGATATTGAATAAATCGATCGACATTATGAGGATATCATATATGATACTAAAATTTTTAACTATTTATCAACATACCAAACAATCATCATTTAGAGCATTCATGATACAAAACATTAAATCAACATTTATCATTTTAGCAACAACTCATAGCATTTTAAATCATGATTTACATCGTATGCAATACATCACATCATAATTAGAAAGCACAAGTATTGCATGCATCATTGTAAATCATAAATGTTTCATATCATGATGGTATCAATTTTGTCAAATTATATCCTACCATACATGATCAAAACTTCTCCCCATGTTATCATTGAAAACAAGAAAGAAGTAGGGAAGAGCATAAAAGTGTAAAAATATTTTAATCATTTCAAGGCATTTATATCATAGATACAAAGAAATCATATCATTAAAGATAAGACCATTTGAATACTAAAAGACACGATTCATTTTATCAAATCTCTTTCTTTTATAAATAACAAGAATTGTAGGTGTACAAAGAAGAGATTATGATTAAAAAAGAATCTCAAGTAGTAAATCCAAGAAATCAAAATCATAATTTGAATACAAACTCATTTAAATTCAAATCGTCAAATTCATCAAAATCTCAACATTACTTTCAAGAGATTCAAAATGGTATACATAGATTTATCATAATAATCATCAAGATCAATAAGACAGAGAAAAATAATTTTTCAAGGAAAAAATATTTTTCTCTTTTTGGTTGTTTCAATTCATATGATTTTATTTAATTTATGCCAAATAAAAACATGTCTCATGTTTAAAACCTAAAGTGTAAGATTTATTACAACAAAGATCAAAAAGGCACTTCCATTATAGTAAAAATAAATAATCCATAAATCGCAAGATTCATCTGGCATAATTTTAAAATTTATTAAGCATGATCATTATGCATGACACTAAAACATGGTTTCAAAATGTTTAATATTTTCATTACACAATTTCATCATTATGTATCATCATATTTTCGAATTCGAACATGCACAATTTCAAAACTATATCTTTCATTTTTCATGCATGATACAAATAACTCAATCATCAATATGGGCATATCATACATGATATTCAAGCATTCATGATATATCATTTTGGCAACATGATCATAACTATTCAAATGATAGTATCTAAATGTCAAAATTCATTACATCCTATCATACATGATCATTAACTTCTTATTTGTATTTCATGCATTATTTTGTTTCATCACATAAGGAATATCAAGAAGAATTAGTTGGGTGATGAGAAAACATTTCATGAATACAAGGAATTGTATAAAGATCATATCATGAAAGATTTAAACATGTGAATACCAAAAGACATGATTTCTTTTTTAAAAACCTCCTCATAAATAATCGAAAGAATATCTTAGGAGATTGATTAAACAAAAAATCTTGATTCATAATAAAATTTCATATATCGAATATCGAGAAATCAAGATGATGATTTAAAAAAAACATATCACAAGTTATATTCAAGAGAAAAATCATCATTCATTTTGTCAAATCAACATTTCTTCGGTATGCATGGTATCAAAACATGGTTTCAAATCTTCCACATATAACATGCATAAATTCAAAAATCGAAGGGAGAAGGAAAGAATTGTACAAATATTTCAATCATCTCATAAACAAATGAAGGGTCAAGTCATGAATCGAAAATTCCATGAATCATTTCGACAAATCTCCTTTTAAATAATCGAGATGATCATCAAGGGAAATCTCATGTTATTCCAAGAAATCAAGATCATGATTTTGATAAAACTCAACTCAAATTCAAATTACCAAAATCATTTTTATGGTTCACAAAATTCGTAACATAAGTAGATTCATGATTTCATTGATAATATATTTTCCCTTTTTTAAGTATTTCATTTTAAGTTATTAATTTCATGTTCGCATACTTTTTCATTCATGTTAAATAAAAACATGCATCAACATTTAGGATCGAAAAATGAATTTCATCATTAAACCATCAAGATTAATAGATTCTCAAAAATGAATTGTTAGGATTAAGAAAATCTGAAAATAAAATTTAACACTTTCATGCATTCGGACATGGTTTTGCTATAGATTTTCAAATTCAATCATGAAGTTAAAACATGCTCATGATCATGAAAATTTTTGTATCCAAAACATATAATTTCCAACATATTATTAAGGCATGTAATAGTATAAAATCATCAAGATACACATACATGGATTAATCCTAAGCACTATCACATATCATATAATTATCATCCCTAATGTTGTATATATCATTCAACTTTTCAAAACATAACATGCATGAAACCTTAGCAATGTACTTTTCATGATCAAATTTTTAATTTTTCAAAGATGCTAAAAAGAAAAACATGATATAATTTTTAAAAAATAATTTTTTATTTCCTATTCCTACTATCTAAATTAAGCACTCATGAAAGACTTCAAGTAATTTCAAAATAATTCAAGAGAGTTGAGTTACTTACCTTGTAGTCGAAGTTCGTTAAAGCCCAATTCGTCATTTCACCTTTGAAAGTTTTTTATTCATCCTTGGTTGCCTTCCTCTTCTTTGGCTTCTTCCTCTATACAAGTTCATTATTTATTTTAGATTTTTGTTTAATAAACTTATTAAGATTTAGTATTCGAAGTTCAAGTTCATCATTGTCCTCATCACTTGAGTCATCGCTCAAGTGATATTCATTTGTCCGGAGTTCCAAATCCTTCATATTCTTTAGAAGGTGATTCACGTGCTCATCGGGTTCAAAATGTTCCAAAAGTGTCATTTCATAGGTCATTAATGACCCAATTAATTTTTCTAATGGAAAATCATTTAAATTTTTTATCTCTTGTATTGCGGTTATTTTAGGATCCCACCTTTTTGGAAGGGATCTTAAGATCTTGCTTTCGAGATCAAAATTCAAAAAAAATTTACTAAGAACTCTTAGATTATTGATGACATCCGTGAAATGGGTGTACATGTCACCTATAGTCTCACTTGGTTGCATTCGAAAAAGCTCAAAATCATACAATAAAATGTTAACTTTTGAGTCTTTGACTCTACTAGTTCCTTCGTGCATGATTTCAAGTGTTTGCCAAATATCAAAAGCCATTTCGCATGTAGAAATCCGATTGAACTCATTTTTGTCTAAAGCACAAAATAAGGCATTCATAGCCTTTGCGTTTAAAGAAAAATACTTCTTCTCCAAATCCGACCATTCTTTCATCGGTTTAGAGGAAAGTTGAAAACCATTTTCAATAATATTCCATAAATCCAAATTTATAGAAATCAAGAAAACCCTTATTCGAGTTTTCTAATAAGTGTAGTCCAATCAGTTAAACAACGATGGATGAACAATCGAAAAGCCCTCTTGAAAGTCATAAAGAGCCATTTCTCTCGGGTATAAATCCAAAATGAGAAATATCGAGTTCTGATACCAATTGTTAGGATCGGAGCGACACTAAGAGGGGGGAGGGGGGGGGGGTGAATTAGTGCAGCAATAAAGTAAGATAAACTTTCGACGATTTAAACACTTTCGGAAACTTCGTACGATAAAATCAACGTTTCATTTGAAATCGTTTCAATTGCGTTTTAACTTGAAGGCATATGTAAGAAGGAGACAAAGAAGTAGAGCATCAAAGCGAAGATGGTTTGCAGTAATATAAATGATAATAAAATAAACGTAAATCGATTTATAGTGGTTCGGTCATGCGACCTACATCCACTTGCGAAGCCTTCTTCGATGAGGCTCCCAACTTCCACTAGCAAATCACTTTGAAGGGGAAGGATAAATACCCCTCTTACAACCTTTTATAAGTGATTCACACTTTTACAATTTTTTTCAATAAGAAGGAAGGAGGTGAACACTTAAGCAATTTGAAAACAAGACTTGCTAAGACATTGCTAAGGCTCTTATCTCAACCTATTGCTTTGTAAAAGTTGTAATCTCAGTTAAGAATTGAGGGGTATTTATAGGCCCTAAGAAGATTCAAATTTAGGCTCCAAATTTTGAATTCTCTTGGGTTTCCGAGGCTGGCGGTGCCATCACCTATCTATGTCTGACACTGACAGTGTACTAGCGGTGCCACCGCCCAATCCGATGGTGCCACTACCAGACCTCTCGGGTGTAGGGCGGTGCCACCGCTCAATCCAGTGGTGCTACCGCTCAGTTCTCGAGTTCTGGGTGGTGCCACCGCCTAATCTGGCGGTGCCATCGCCTAAACTATTTTAGCTCATTGGTTGGGCTCCAAACTTGGCCCAAACCAGTTTGAACTCAGGCCCAATTGACCCCTACTTGGGTTATAGAAGTAATACATAATCTTAACCCTAATTAACATGCTAACTATGAATTTAAAGACATTTCCTAAGCTATTACAAAGTCCGCAAGTCAAGACTTCTTCCGATGAGCTTCCGGCGAACTTCCGACGGTCTTCCGATAAACTCTCAGAAACCATTCTACGGACTCCCGGCAAGCTCCTAGACTTCACGATTTAATCTTGGTGGGTTTTGACGAGCTTCTTCGGCAAGCTATGATCTTTCTCTGCAAGCTCCGCGAACTTCCAACGAACCTTCCAGCGAGCTTCCGAAAAACCCTTCAGCAAGCTCCCTACTCATTCTTGGCTAGTTCCGATAGCATTCCCGACGAACCTTCGGACTTCCGTTGAACTCTTAAACTCGCAATGAATCCTTTGCGCTTGACTCCGACACTTTGTTTTGCTTTATGTCTTCGTCGTTATCATAGTTAATCCTGTACACACAAGCCAAAACTCTACTCCGATCTAGACAATTATTACAACACGAATTGACATTATGTTGCCTGGCACGTTATTGGTTGGTGCTTCATCCGATTCTTTAATGCATCGTCCTCTCTTGCGGCTTGTTGCCTAATCGGTGATTGACCTCCACAACCCCGATATCCTTGGCGCAATTCCGCCCTCCTTGGCCCGATGTCCGATGTCTTAAGCCTTCTGCCATCCAATATCGTGACGTGATCTCCCCCAGCGCAATGTCAATTCCTCCTGCGTCAATTGTCTAATCCTGATTGAGTAGACCTGCATCACTTAAAATGTAGTTAAACATATAAACATAATCAATTAGTTTCATCATCAAAATCCGAGATTCAACAGCTTTCTCCACTTTCATCAACTTCTAACTTAGTGGAGGTGTCATAGGAGTGTTAATAGCTTTTAAGCTATCCATATTAAATATTTTTAGTAGATCTAAAGCATATTTAGTTTGACTAATAAAGATGCATTGCTTAGTTGCTTGATTTGTAAGCAGAAGAAAAAAGTTAATTCTCTCATCAAACATATTTCAAATTTGAGACTCATGGTTTTAGCAAAAGATTTATAAATAGATTCATTCGTAGAACCGAAGATAATATCATCAACATAAATCTGAACAATGAGAAAATTATTTTCAAAATTCTTGATAAACAATGTAGTATCGACCTTGCCTTTTATGAAATTATTTTCAATAAGAAAAGTACTAAGTCTATCATACCATGCCCTTGGGGCTTGTTTTAAACCATAGAGAGCTTTAGTTAATTTAAATACATGATTAGGGAGGTTATTATTTTCAAATCCAGGAGGTTGTTCAACATAAACTTCTTTAGAAATAAAGCCATTAAGAAAAGTACATTTAATATCCATTTGAAACAACTTAAAATTATTATTACTAGCATAGGAAAGGAGCATCCTTATGGCTTCTAATCTGGCCACAAGAGCAAAGGTTTCTTTGTAATCGATACCTTCTTCTTGGTTGAAACTTTTGGCCATTAATCTAGCCTTGTTTCTAACCATGATACCATATTCATCTTGTTGAATCTCATATTTTGATAATGAAACCACTTGATATATGTTTATGATTTAATCTGTGTTTTGAGTGATGTAGGATGCTTCAATCAGGATGAGATAATTAAAGCAGAAAAAATCATGTTGTGCTGGAGGAACATGTTAGAAGATTGGACGTCGGGCCGGTGGATGGGTCGACGTATCGATAGAAGGCTTCGGGCCGTGGACTCGGGCATCGGGACAAGAAGAGTAGGTATTGTGCCAAGGATATCAGAGTTGCAAAGTCAACTGGCCGATTGGGCAATAGGCTGCAGTAGAGGACGATGCGCCGAATAATCGGACGAAGCGTCGAGGGACCAATGACATGCCGGAAAACATGGTTAATTGCTTAGGATTAATTGTCTCGATCAAAGTTTTATTTTACATGTACAGGATTAACTACGATGGAAGAAAGACATGCAGTAGGAGTTGTGCCAGAGTCAAGACCATGATCACGTTGGGGGTTTGAGAGTTCGATGGAAGTCCGGACGGTCGTCGGAGGTTCTACGGGAACAAATCTGTGAAGTCCAGGAGCTTGCCAAAGAAGCTCGTCGGAACATGCCAAGTGGATCGTCGCAAGTCCAGGAGTTTGCCGGAAGTCCGCTAGAGCAATGCCAAAGGTTCGTCGGATGTTCGCCGGAAGTTCACTAGAAGCTAGCCGGAAGAAGCGATTGACGCACCGGAGCAAGTTATAGTAAATGTCTTAAGAAATATCGTAGTTAGCATGTAGATTAAGTTAAGAATGGGAGGTGATCCCATTAACTTAATTTGGGGGCAATTGGGCCCTTGATAGACCTGTTAGGATCGGAGCGGCAATAAGAGGGGGGGGTGAATTAGTGTAGCGGATTAAAACTTAAGTTCGAAAATGTTTCATAAAATGCAAGGAGATTTTGCTTTGATTGTAACTAAAGTAAAAATCGGAAACTTGCTGCTGTGTAGATAACGATTGCAGAAAGGTAAATACTCACATATTCAATGAACACGCCAATTTAAAGTGGTTCGGTCAAATGACTTACATCCACTTGCGAAGCCTTCTTCAATGAGGCTCCCACCTTCCACTAGCAAATTTCTTTGAAGGAGAAGGACTAATACCCCTCTTACAACCTTTACAAGTGGTTCACACTCTTATAATTTTTTTAACAAGAAGGAAGGAGGTGAACACTCAAGCAATTTGAAAATAAGACTTGCTAAGACTTTGCTAAGGCTCTTATCTCAATCTATTGCTTTGCAAAAGTTGTGATCTCTACTAAAAATTGAGGGGTATTTATAGGCCCCAAGAGGATTCATATTTGGGCTCCAAATTTTGAATTCTCTTAGGTTTCCAAGACTGGCGGTGCCATCGCTTGTCAGTGTCTGCCACTAACATTGTACTGGCAGTGCCACCGCCTGATCTCGGGTGCTGGACAGTGCCACCGCTTGACACTTCGGGCTCTGGGCGGTGCCACCGCTCAGTCCGGTGGTTCCACCACCCATCCTTACTGATCTTTAGTTAGGCTTCAAGTTCGTCCCAAACCAGGTCACTTTTGGGCCCAATTGGCCCCTAACCAGGATATAGGATTATCCCTTAATCCTCACCCTAATTACATGTGAACTATGTACCTAAAAACATAATCCTAAGCAAGTTTTTAACCGGCAAACGTCGAGTCTTATTCCGACAATCTTCCGGCGGACTTCCGATACGTCCTCGGGTTTCTTCCGGCGGACTCCCAGTAGGCTCCTGATCTTGTGACAAATTTAATGAGTAGCCGAGCCTTCTCGGTGATCTCTGCAAACCTCTGACGATCTCTTCGGTGGACTTCCGAAAGTTCTGACAAATCTCCGATTTATTCTTGTTTGGTTCCGACAGCATTTCCAATGAATCTTCGGACTCTCAAACGTCCATCGAACTTGACTTCGGTATCTTTGCTTTATGTTTTTAGGCTATCATAGTTAATCCTGCACACTTAGCTTCAATAATATGGATTACATCAATTAACCCATCAATTGATTTCATCATCAAAATCCGAGATTCAACAATCTCCCCCTTTTTGATGATGATAATTAATTGATGACGAAGTTAAACTTAATTCCCCCTATCTATATGCCATATTATGAGAAGATAAAAAAAACTTGAATACCATCCCTAAGTATAAATCGATAAGTTCTAACCGTTGAACTTATCGTTATCTTATTAAGCATGAGCAAATATGAAACTTCATATTTCACATAATTTTCAACTATTGAAAATCATTTTCAAGTCGAATGATAAGAGACAATTTTTTCTATGACGAGAGATAAAAATTTTCAACATAAATTTCATAATATAAATATGGGCCATGATTTCATATGATCAACCAATCTAAGAACTTGCGATATACTTAATGATTTTGCAAGACATATAAGATAAGCTTTTCCAATTCATATAAGTCATGCTATCGATGCACATAAGACATTTTATTAAGTCATGGAATGTATAAGTCATCACTTCTCCCCCTTTGTCATCAACAAAAAAGACTTGAAGTACACAATTTGTGATCATAAAATCATTAGAAAAATAATTCAGCATTCATTCAGAACAAATCAGCAGTTATCCAAAATTTAAAAATACATCTCAAACAAGGTTCAGTTTTCGTTCAAAAGAAGATGACAAACTTCTAACTTGACATTAAGAGTAATCGGAACAGAATAAGAAGCTACATCGATTAATCCTTAGGAGGTAATCCATAGTGCTGATACATGACATCTATTTTTTGATTCATTTGTCATAGTTCCTTCAAAATTTCAATTTGCTGGATTTAAATTTGTTCTTGCTGCGATTTGAGCTGATACAATTCTGCCATAATGAGTTCTTCGGAGGATGAAATAGGAGGCCGAAGGTGCTGCGCTAAAGGGACTAGGAGGAGGAGATTCATTTACCCTAAGAATTGGTGTTTTAGGGTGTTTTACTAGTGGGGGAATTGGATCTGTCCTTCTAGTTTGCCTAACTCATACACCATTGCTAAATGTACACCTAAGTCTTTTCAGTAGATTTCTATTGATGATGTTATATCGATCATTTTGAATTGTTTCTTCAGTGGGTGAGATACAAATGTCATGGGCAAGTAGAAATCGAGTGATTAACCCTCCATATGGCAACATAGTATCTTTAGCTATAATATCCTGTATGTGTTGCCGGATTGAGTATCCAAAACAGTTATGTTGATCGGTCATAATCCAATACATGGTGCTTATCTCTATTTGACTCATTTCATCAAGATGAAATTGCTTAGGGAATAGTATGCTTGTTATGATATGATGAAGAATTTTAGAGTTAAAGGGCAATAAGTGCTCGCAACTCTTGGGTATTATGCCGGAGTAAGTTGCTCCGATTATATTGACATCTCATTTACCTCTAAAATAACAGCCCCTTTCTTTTTTAGTGATTCCAATTAGTTCACAAATAGTATTATCAAAAATTCTAATTTGTATTCCTAGTAGGTAAGTACTTAGGCTATCGTTATCCACATATAAGTTTACATAAAATAGCCTAACTAACTTAGGATAAATTGGTTCATTTATTTGTAGTAGAGGTAGGGCATCTAGATGTGCAAACCACCTAATGGGTTATATGTTTCCTAGTTTATTGAGATCAATGTGTTTACGCTTATGGATACATCTTGTTTCGAAATTTGGAAACCTAAGAGCTACTTCTTTGGATCTCAAAAGATCTTGGTCATATGAATCTCTTTCAACCCTTTTCCCTTTTGATCTCTTAGGAGCCATTATCTAGACAAGATGATAGATGAAACTATAAAGAGTAGATAAAATAATGAGAAGAGAGAAAATATTTCAGATTTTATCTTATTGAGAATTTCTTGGAAGATGGAGAGCTTGGACCAACAAGAATCCCTCTCTAAGGCTTCTAAAGGTTGGAATGAGGGTTTAGAGAGTTTGTGGGAGAGCTTGAGCCAGTTTCTCACGGGTTGGGGGTGGTGTCACCATTGGCCCTAACCCTTCAGCTTATAAAGGGGCTCTCGGGCGATGCCACCGCCAAAACGAGTGGTGCCACCGCTTGGCGCCCGAGCGCTCAAGCGGTGCTACCGCCAGTTCTAGCAGTGCTACTGTTGGCATGCCGCGAAAGAGAAGAGAAAAATTCTTTCTTCCCCCCTTTTGTTTTTTCAGAGGTGTTTGACTCAAGATAGGTTAAGATATTGGATTGTACTTTAATATATCATTTGGAATCGAAAAAGAAAGATGACATCAAATCCACAAAAGAACGGAACAAGGATGAGACATTTTTTGGAAATTACATTCAAACAAGCTTATTTTCAGGGACAATTTAACATGCCTAGTTCCCTTCTAATGAATTCAAATTGGTCTTCATTTAAGGCTTTTGTAAAAATGTCTGCTAATTGATACTTTGTGTCAATAAATTCTAGAATGACATTATTATTAAGGACATGATCGCATATGAAATGATGTCTAATATCGATATGCTTAGTTCTAGAGTGCTGAATTAGATTTTTGGTAAGACATATGACACTTGTATTATCACATTTTATGGGAATGTTTTTCAAGTGAATTCCATAGTCTTCTAATGTATTTTTCATCCAAACAACTTGTGCACAGTATGCACTTGCAGCAATGTATTCGGCTTCCGCCGTAGATAGTGCAACTGAATTTTGTTTCTTGGAAATCTAAGAAACAAGTGCATGTCCTAAAAATTGACATGTTCCGGATGTACTTTTTCTATCTATCCTGCATCCGCCAAAATCAGCATCTGCATAAGCTATTAAATCAAATTTATCAGATTTTGGATACCACAATCCTAAATCTAGAATTCCTTTAAGATATCTAAATATTCTTTTAACACTCTTAAGATGAGATAATTTAGGATTAGATTGAAATCTAGCATAAAGTCCTATACTAAACATGATATCCGATCTAGTCGCAATTAGGTAGAGTAGACTACCTATCATTCCCTTATATGTTTTTTGATCAAAATTTTCACTATTTTCATCTATATCTAACTTAGTCGAAGTACTCATAGGGGTGTTTGTCACTTTTGAATTATTAATGTTAAATAATTTTGACAATTCTAATGTATATTTAGATTGGTTAAGAAATATACCATCACTAAGTTATTTGATTTGTAATCCAAAAAAAAAGTTAATTCACCCATTAAACACATTTCAAATTCGTGACTCATACATTTGGCAAATGATTCACATAGTGATTCATCCAAAGAACCAAAAATAATATCGTCAACATAAATTTGCATAATAAGAAAATTATTTTCAAAGTATTTGATAAACAATGTAGTATCAACCTTGCCTTTGGTAAAATTATTTAAAATAAGAAAGGAACTAAGCCTTTCATACCAAGCTCTAGGAGCTTGTTTGAAGTCATAGAGAGCCTTAGTCAATTTGAATACATGATTAGGAAGGAGAGAGTTTTCAAATCCAGGAGGTTATTTGATATATACTTCTTCGGAAATAAAACCATTCAAGAAGGCACTTTTGACATCCATTTGAAATAGTTTAAAAATCTTACTTCTAACATAGGCAAGGAGCATCCTAATGGCTTCTAATCTTGCCACAGGAGCGAAGGTTTCTTTGTAGTCGATACCTTCTTCTTGGTTGAAACCTTTGGCCACTAATCTAGCCTTGTTTCTAACCACGATACCACATTCGTTTTGCTTGTTTCTAAAGACCCATTTAGTACCAATGACTAAATGGTCACTAGGTCTAGGAACAAGCTTCCATACCTCATTCCTCACAAATTGGTTAAATTCTTGTTGCATTGTAATGACCCAAAAATTATCTTTTAAGGCCTCATCAATGTATTTTGGTTCAATTTGAGAAAGGAAGGCGGTGTTAGCACAAAGATTCTTGAAAGAAGAACGAGTTTAAACCCCTTTTGATGTATCTCCTATAATTAGCTCCTTTGGATGAGCATCTATATACTTCCATTCCTTGGGTAAGGAAATTTCGGAAGAAGATGCATCCAAGTTACTATTTTGAGGGGGTTCATTTAAATTCAAATTATCAAAACCAAGATCATCATCAAAATCATTTTTCTTTAAATTAGAAATTTCATTAAAAACTACATGAATAGACTCTTCTATAACTAAGGTTCTCTTGTTAAAAACATGAAAAGCCTTAGAAACAGAAGAGTAACCAAGAAAGATGCCTTCATCGGTTTTAGCATCAAATTTTCCTAAGGCATCATTTTCATTCAAAATAAAGCATTTGCAACTGAAAACTTTAAAATAAGAAACATTTGGTTTTTTGTTATTCCATAATTCATAGGGAGTTTTTGATAAAGACGGTCTTATTAGAACCCTATTCATGATGTAGCAAGCCGTATTCATGGCTTCGGTCCAAAAATACTTGGGTAGACTATGTTCATTTAACATAGTTCTTGCCATTTCTATTTTTTCTTTCAACTACTCGATTTTATTGAGGATTTCTTGGAGTGAAGAAGTTGTGATTGTATCTATTAACTTCATAAAGATTTTGGAAATCATGGTTTTGAAATTCGCTACCGTGATCACTCCGAATTGATGAAATCATGAAGCCTTTTTCGTTTTGAGTGAGTTTACAAAATTTAGAGAAACACTTGAAACAATCACTTTTGTGAACTAAGAAATAGGTCCAAGTGTAACTAGTATAGTCATCCACAATTACAAAAGCATATTTGCTTCCTCCTAGACTTGTTGTGTCAATTGGTCCAAATAAGTCCAAATGGATCAATTGTAATGGTCTAGTGGTGCTAATTTGATTTTTTGGTTTGAAACTAGTTTTTATTTGTTTACCTAATTGACATACATCGCATACTTTGTCCTTAATAAACTTCATATTTGGAATCCCTCGTACTAATTCTCTAGATGAGATCTTAGATATTAGTTTCATGCTTGTATGGCCTAATCTCTTATGCCAAAGCCAAGCATCATCATTTAGAGCAAAGAAGCACATTTCATTACTTAGTTCATCAAGGTTGATGGTGTAGTCATTATTTTATTTTAATGCAATCATAGTTATGTTATTGTTTGGTTTTTCAATAATACACATATTTGATTCAAATCTAACGATATAACCTTTATCGCATAATTGACTAATACTCAAGAGATTATGTTTCAATCCATTAACTAGTAATATATCATCAATAGAAAAACTTAATTTGTTACCTATGGTTCCCTTGCCAATGATTTTGCCTTTGATGTTGTCTCCGAAGGTGACGTACCCTTCTTCTTTGCAAGTGAGCATAGAGAAATGAGATGGATCTCCAGTCATATGTCTTGAGCATCCACTATCGAGATACCATCTCTTGCTCTAGCTTGTGGGTTTGTCTACAAAAGAGGATGATTTTTAGGTACCCATTTAATTTTGGGTGCCTCAAAAATTGATCCACTAATTTTGTTATACATTATTGAATTATTTATAGTTTCTTTAGGAACCCATATTAATTTATGTAGACTAATTTTCCTAAATGAAATTTGTAGGCAATATGTCCGGATTTGCAACAAAAGTTACATTTCATATCAGATGAAACATGCAATGTAGGTCCTTTTATGAAAGTGGTAGGATTTTGATGTGATCCTTTTACAAATCCAATTCCACTTCTATTTGCGATGTGACCCCTGTTTGCAAGGATCATGTCTAATCCTTTTCTACCGACTTTAAACTTGTTTAAGGTTTCTTTAAGTAGCAAATTTTTATTTTTTATTGCTTCTAAATGCTCACACTTAGAGCATGGAGGAGTTTGAAGACTATCAAACTTATTTTATAGTAAGACATGCTCTTTCTTTAAGATATTTAACTCTTACTAATAGTTCTACATTCATCAAATAATTCATGAAAAGTGATAGAGAGTTCTTCAAAAGATAAATCTTCATTAATTAAATCACATACCTCTTCTCCTAAAGCCATTAGCGCGAAGCTTGCCTCCTCTTTGTTGCTAGCTTCTTCACTTTCGGAATTACTTGACTCGTCCCAAGTTGCTTTTAGAGCTTTCTTCTTCTTCGGTTGCTTCTTCTTGGCTTTGGGGCATTCATTTTTGAAATGCCCCGGCTTCTTGCATTCATAGCATATCACTTGGTCATTTTTATATTCAAGTCTGTTTTTGGTGTTATTTTTAAATTTGTTCTTTCTTAAAATTTTTTAAATTTTTGAGTCAAAAGTGCAATGTCATTTTCACTGTCCTCATCACTTGATGTTCCTTTCAAGTGATCTTGTGATGTGAGTGTCATATCCTTATTGTTCTTTGGAAGGGAGTTCTCGAGCTCGTCATGATCTTAACACATCATTTCGTAGGTTATTAGAGACCTAATAAGTTCTTCAAGAGGGAATGTTTTATGGTCTTTGGCCTCTTGAATGGCCGTAACTTTTGGATCCCAACTTTTAGGAAGGGATCTTAAGATTTTATTTATTAGTTCAAAGTTAGAACAATCTTTACTAAGAGCTTTGAGTCCATTGATGACATCCGTGAAACGGGTGTACATGTCCCCGATGGACTCACTTGGTTTCATTCGGAAAAGTTTATAAGAGTGCACAAGGATGTTGATTTTGGACTCTTTCACTCGGCTAGTGCCTTCATGAGTGACATCAAGAGTTCTCCAAATATCAAAAGCCAAATCACAAATTGAAACACGATTAAACTCATCTTTGTCTAGTGCACAAAATAAGGCATTCATAGCCTTTGCGTTTAAAGCAAAAATCTTCTTCTCCAATTCATACCATTTGCTCATCGGAAGAGAAGATTTTTGAAATCTGTTTTTGACAATAGTCCAAAGCTCGTAATCCATGGAAATGAGGAAGATCCTCATACAGGTCTTCCAATACGTGTAATCCAACCCATTAAACATAGGTGGACATGTGATAGAATGACCCTCATGCATGCCGAAGTAAGCCATCTCTCTTGAGTATTAAACCAAATATGAGAGTGAGCCTAGCTCTAATACCAATTGTTAGGATCGGAGCGGCACTAAAGGGGGGGGTGAATTAGTGTAGCGGATTAAAACTTGTAAGTTCAAAAATGATTCGTAAAATGCAAGGAGATTTCGCTTTGATTGTTACTAAAGTAAAAATCGGAAACTTGCTGTTGTGTAGATAATGATTACAGAAAGGTAAATACTCACACATTCAATAAACATGACAATTTAAAGTGGTTCGGTCAAATGACCTATATCCACTTTGTTGAATCTCGGATTTTGATGATGAAGTTAATTGTCATTTGTTGTCTAATCTATGTGTTGAGATAAGTGTGCAGGATTAACTACGATGAAAGTTAGACAAGCAGCAGGAGTTGCGCCGGAGTCAAGTCAATGATCACGTTGGGAGTTCGAGAGTTCGACGGAAGTTCGGACAGTCGTCGGAGGTTCTGCGGGAACAGATTCGAGAAGTCCAGGAGCTTGCCAAGCGAAGCTCGTCGGAACTCGCCAAGTGAATCGTCGCAAGTCCAGGAGTTTGCCGGAAGTCCGCAGGAGCATCACCGAGGGTTCATCGGATGATCGACAGAAGTTCGCCGGAAACTCGCCGGAAGAAGCGATTGACGCACCGGAGCAAGCTTCAGAGATTGTCTTAGGATTTATCGTAGTTAGCACATTGATTAAGTTGGAAATGGGAGGTGATCCCATTAGCTTAATCTTGGGGCAATTGGGCCCCTGAAAAACTGAAATTGGGCCGAATGGAGCTACCCATTCGGACCCTGATTGCTGTGGGAGATGCAACTGCCCAAGCCAGGAGGTAGCACCGCCTGGGCTAAGTCTCCCAGGGAGACTAGGCGGTGCAACCGCCCCAACCAGGAGGTGGCACCGCCTGGGCTCAGTCTCCGAGCGAGACTGGGTGGTGCAACCTCCCTTGATAAAGAGGTAGCACCGCCTGAGCTCGGTCTTCGAGCTCTGGCAAGCGGTGCAACCGCCTGGGCTTAGTCTCCGAGCCAGACTGAGGCGGTGTAACCGCCCCTGACAGAGAGGTGCAACTGCCTAGACTCAGTCTTCGAGCTCTACCAGGCGGTGCAACCTCTCCAGTCAGGAGGTGCAACCGCCTGATCCCGGAATTCCGGGATTTGATAGTTTTGAGCTCCAAATTTGAACTGGGTTGGGGCCTATAAATACCCCACCCATTCAGCATTGGAAAGATAGAGACACACACCAAAATCTTGATCTTTTTTGTGATTCTTAGAGCTCAAAATTGTTGTAAAGGCCAAAAGTTCTCCTCTTTCTGTTCTTCAAGTTTTGAGTTGTAAAGAGAGGAGAGAAAAGTCATGTAAGGGTTGTCTCCTGAGCTCGTCAAAAGGAGTGAAACTGTAAAAGGGCAGTTGGCCTTCGCCTATTGAAGGAAGGCCTCTAGTTGACGTCGGTGACCTCGTCGGTGGAGGAAGCCAAAAGTGGAGTAGGTCAAGATTGACCGAACCACTCTAAATCTCAGTTTGTTTTTACTTTTGAGCATTTTATCTTTACTACAAACCTCCTAAATAGCTACTGCCTTCTGCGCTTTTACGAACGAGTTTCTAAGTTCAGAACTTTCTGAATCTGCGTTTAGACGTAAATCGACGTTTTCATACGATCATTACATTTCAGTTTACGTTTACGTTTTGACTCCAATTATAACTGCAAACTGCCTTTTGTGCATTTACAAAACATATCTCAAAGTTCAGTATCTTCAAAGTTGACATTTAGACGTAAACTAGTTTTATCGTACGAACGTCGGATTTCAGTTTGCGCTTGCAGTCTGATTTTTATCATAAACTGCAAATTTCTTCTGTAGATCTACTTTAACTTCTTCTCACTTAATCTTAAGCTAAAGTAGTCTTAGAATTGGATTTTACATCAAAATTGTTTTTGGCATTCGAACGCAGCTTTCGATTTTAATCGCAGAAACTTTTCCGTTGCACTAATTCACCTCCCCCCTCTTAGTGCTCTTGATCCAAACACACTTGTGAAGCCTTCTTCAATGAGGCTCCTACCTTCCACTAGCAAATTTCTTTGAAGGGGAAGGACTAATACCTCTCTTACAACCTTTACAAGTGGTTCATACTCTTATAATTTTTTTCAACAAGAAGGAAGGAGGTGAACACTCAAGCAATTTGAAAATAAGACTTGCTAAGACTTTGCTAAGGCTCTTATCTCAATCTATTGCTTTGCAAAAGTTGTGTTCTCTGTTGAGAATTGAGGGGTATTTATAGGCCCCAAGAGGATTCAAATTTGGACTCCAAATTTTGAATTTTCTTGGGTTTCCGAGACTGGCGGTGCCACCGCCTGTTAGTGTCCGCCAGTAATAGTGTATTGGTGGTGCCACCGCCTGTCGGTGGCTGTGCCACCGCTTGATCTCGGATGCTGGGTGGTGCCACCGCTTGACACTTTGGGCTCTAGGTGGTGCCACCACTCAATCCGACGATTCCACCGCCCGTCCTTACTGATCTTTGGTTGGGCTTCAAGTCCGTCCCAAACTAGGTCACTTTTGGGTCCAGTTAGCCCCTAACCAGGATATAGGATTATCCCTTAATCCTAACCCTAATTACATGTGAACTACGTACCTAAAAACATAATCCTAAGCAAGTTTTTAACCGGCAAACGTCGAGTCTTGTTCCGGTGAGCTTTCCGGTGATCTTCCGGCGGACTTCTGATACGCCCTCGGGTTTCTTCCGGCGGACTCCCAGTAGGCTCCCGATCTTGTGACAAATTCAGTGAGTAGCCGAGCCTTCTCGGTGATCTCTGCAAACCTCTGACGATCTCTTTGGTGGACTTCCGAAAGTTCCAACAAGTCTCCGATTTATTCTTGGTTGGTTCCGACAGCATTTCCGACAGCATTTCCGACGAACCTTCGGACTCTCAAACGTCTATCGAACTTGACTCCGGTATCCTTGCTTTATGTTTTCAGGCTATCGTAGTTAATCCTGCACACTTAACTTCAGTAATATGGATTATATCAATTAACCAATCAATAGATTTCATCATCAAAATATGAGATTCAACAAGACCCAAATTGGGCCGAATGGATCAACCCATTCGGACAAGACCCAAATGGCACCGCCAGGGTCAGCGGTGGCGCCCCGCCTAGGAGATAGTCTCCCAGGAAAGCTGGGCAGTGCAACCGCCCAGGTTAGGCGGTGGCACCGCTTGGGCTCAATCTTCGAGCAAGACTGGGCGGTGCAACTGCCCTAGTCAAGCAGTGGCACCGCCTGAGCTAAGTCTACGAGCGAGATTGGGCGGTGCAACCGCTCTTGTCAGGCAGTGGCACCACCCAAAGGCTCAGTCTTTGAGCTGCTAGGTAGTTGTACTGCCCCAGTTAGGAGGTAGTACCACCAGGACCCCAGAAATCCGGGAAAAGATACTTTTGAGCTCCAAATTCAAACCAGTTTGGGGCCTATATAAACCCCACCCTTTCCTGTATGAAAGCGCAACCAAAAAGCACTAAAAATCTAATCTTACTCTGTGATTTTTAGAGCTTAAAAGTGTTGTAAAGGCTAGAAGTTCTCCTCCCTCTTTTCTTCCAAGTTTTGATCTTTCAAGAGAGGAGAGAAAAGTTTGTAAGGGTTGTCTCCTAAGCCCGTCAAAAGGAGTGAAACTGTAAAAGGGTGGTTGGCCTTCGCCTATTGGAGGAAGGCCTCTAGTGGATGTTAGTGACTTCATCGGAGAAGGAAGCCAAAAGTGGATGTAGGTTAAGATTGACCAAACAACTCTAAATCTTAGTTTGCATTTACTTTCTGTTCTCTATCTTAACTGCAAACTGCCTCTATAGCTTTACTTTAACTGCACTTCACCTAATCGAAGTTAAAGCAACTTCCAAATCGGCTTTCATACCGAAATCACTTTTATCGTATGAACGTCGTATTTCCGTTTGTAATTACATTATGTTCTCTATCTTAACTGCAAACTACCTCTATATCTTTACTTTAACTACATCTCGCTTGATCACAAGTTAAATTGATTTTTGAATCAACTTTCTTACTGAAATCGTTTTTATCGTACAAATGTCGTTTTAAATCGTCGAATGTTTTCCGCTATACTTATTCACCCCCCCCCCCCTCTTAGCACTCTTGATCCTAACAATTGGTATCAGAGCCCGGTATTTCTCATTTCATATTTATACCCGAGAGAAATGGCTCGTCATGGATTTCAAGAGGGCTTATCGGTTGTTCATACACCGTTGTTTAACGGATTAGTCTACACTTATTGGAAAACTCGAATGAGAGTTTTCTTGATTTTTATGAATTTGAATTTATGGAATATTGTTGAAAACGATTTTCAACTTCCCTCTAAACCGATGAACGAATAGTCGGATTTGGAGAAGAAGTATTTTTTTTTAAACGCAAAGGCTATGAATGCCTTATTTTGCGCTTTGGACAAAAATGAGTTCAATCGGATTTCTACGTGCGAAACAGTTTTTGATATTTAGCGAACACTTGAAATCACGCACAAGGGAACTAGTAGAGTCAAAAACTCGAAAGTTAACATTTTATTGCATGATTTTGAGCTTTTTCAAATGTAACTAAGTGAGACTATAGGCGACATGTACACCCGTTTCACGGATGTTGTCAATAATCTAAGAGTTTTTGGTAAATCTTTTTTGAATTTTGATCTCGAAAGTAAGATCTTAAGATCCCTTCGAAAAAGGTGGGATCCTAAAATAACCGCAATACAAGAGATAAAAAATTTAAATGATTTTTCATTAGAAGAATTATTCGGGTCATTAATGACCTATGAAATGACACTTTTGGAATATTTTGTACCCAATGAGCACTTTAATCACCTTCTAAAGAATAGGAAGGATTTGGAACTCCGGACAAATGAATACCACTTGAGCGATGACTCAAGGGATGAGGACAATGATGAACATAAACTTCGAACACTAAATCTTAATAAGTTTATTAAATAAAAATCTAAAATAAATAATAAACTTGAATGGAGGAAGAGACTAAAGAAGAGGAAGGCAACCAAAGATGAATTAAGAATTTCCAAAGGTGAAACGACAAATTGGGCTTTGACAGGCTTCGACTACAAGGTAAGTAACTCAACTCGATTGAATTATTTTGAAATTACTTGAAGTTTTTCATGAGTGCTTAATTTAGATAGTAGGAATAGGAAATAACAAATTGTTTTTCAAAAATTATATCATGTTTTTCTTTTTAGCATCATTGAAAAATTAAAATTTGATCATGAAAAGTATATTGCTAAGGTTTCATGCATGTTATGTTTTGAAACGTTGAATGATGTATGCAACATTAGGGATGATAATTATATGATATGTGATAATGCTTAGGATTAATCCATGCATGTTTATCTTGATCATTTTATGTCATGCATGAGTTTTTGAAGTAAATGTTGATTTGAAACTCTCATTTTAGATTAACATATTTTTGGTCTAATCGCTTTTATGACGAATTAAGATGACATTCTTATGACATATTAAGATGACATAGTGCATATACATCTATGAATGAATTTCTTGATAGTCTTTTGATGATAGATGTGATATCATGATGTGTTCGGTCTTGACGGCTTTATGACAAAACTTATATTTCGATTTTAAATGATGATACATGTTTTCACAAAATACTTGAATACCCTCACATGAAATCAATTGTATGAAATGGAAATGAATTTTCTATCCTATTGAGATTAATGAATTTATTTTACCAATCTTGTGAATCTCATGAAAATAAACATGATGAATATTTTGAAAATAAATGAGTGTATCATGCATTTGGTCTTAATGATTTCTCTTTAACATACTTTTTGAAATCATACTTGTTGATGAATATCAAGATATTAAAAGGATGTTATCATGGAATCATGCTTGATGATTTGTTTTTTACCTTTCCGTCTTAAATGTTGACACTTGTTTTATTTAAGGTAAAGGCATGCTTATAAGAAGCAAATCACATGAATAGAAATTTATAAAAATGAAATGTGATCCTCTATCTTATCGTCTTGTCAATAAATCTATGCTTGTCATGTATGAATTTATTGAATGTGACTTTGAGGATGATTTCGAATTTCACAAATGCTTGATTCATACATATGACAAGAGACACATTTTAAATATGAATCATGTTCAATGCTTCAATCATGTTACATCTCACTTAATTCATTTTATTCTCTTAGATTTATTTACTAAAGAGGATAATCTTCCGAATGAATGAAATAATACAAATGAATCACTTATTGATATATCTTTTAGAAATATATTTTTAATGTGATGTTGATAATTTGAGATGCCTGTTGGAATTCATGACATGAGATAATTGAATCATTGACTTACTCTTTATATGGCTTGAAAATAGATGTTTAAAATCTTGCTTGATGAGTTGTTTTATAAGATTTTGCCTTTACGTCTTGAATCTTCATGCTTATATTGATTTGACATATAAAGACTAAGGCATGCTTAGATGAAAAAAATCACTTAAAAAATGCCTTTCCCATCTAATCGAGATTAATGATTTCATGATATTTTGTGAATCTCGAAATTGATTTTGATAACTTGATTATGAGTTTCAAGTTAATGATTTGACTTGAATGAGTTTTATCTAAATCATAAACTTGATCTTGCAAAATTAGAATCACAAATAATATCTTTTGGTATTCATGAATTGATATTCACAATATGAAAGTATTGGTATTCATGACTTGAATTTGATTGAAACATTGCATACTTAAATTAATCATTCTACTATATTTCAAAAAAAAATTAAATGCCTTATTTGATGATTGAAAATTAATTTGCTTTATGATGAATCATGAATCATGACTTGATCTATGATATTGATATATTTTAATTATGATCCTTGGTTATATAATTCATTTGCTCTATTAAAAAGATTTGTCAAATGAATCATGTCCTTCTTGAATTTTCTTGATATCATAACATGATTTTGTAATATGGCTTGTATAATGATTAAATTTTTTAGCCATTGATTTCTCTCTTCTTTTCGATAATGATAAAGGGGGAGTTAGTTTACTAGCCTACATATTTCAAAGGAAGGAAAATTTGCTAGCTCGATCATTTCAATGAAAGAACTTGCTATCATGAGCACTACCAATGAATTGGAAATCTTGTAATATAAAGAGAAGCAAAGAATTGCTATATCGAAAGAAGCAAAAAATGCAAAACTTAGAAAACTTACAATATAATTGCTCTTGCCATGCTTTGTACCAAAAATAGGTTAATATCCTTTAAAGCATCGCATTAAATTTTTTAGTGTATCACAATGTATCACATGTATCGCAAATTAAAATTTTTGAGACTATTATCATATCATGTTTAACAATTGATGTCTTTCATGACATGATTTCTTTGCTTTGTTGTCTTGTATGTTTCATGTGATGATTGAAATATTGATTGATGCAAATTCATAGTTTATGTAAAAGTCTAAATCATTGGTTCCTCTCCTTCTTTCGGTAATGACATAGGGGGAGAAAGATTGCTAGCTCAAGGCAAATGCTGGCGGCTAGCTTGTACTCTTCCCTTCTGTTTGACAAAAACAAAGGGGAGAAAGCTTTTGCTAGTCAGAATATGCAAAGAAAAGCAAAGTGCAATCTTGCACAAGAATCTTGCTATGCTTTTTTGCTTATATGTTGTGATGAAAAGATACCTTGTATGTAGTAAAACTTGCATGTCATAAAAATTGCTAGCTTGTAGTCTAAAGAGAAGCAAGCATTTGTTATCTCAAGAAAAGCTAAACATGCTAAACTTGCACTTTGCAACAAAAGCAAAATTACAAGCTCAAACATTACAAAGGAAGCAAAAATTTGCTAGCTTGCAATTTGCATATTTCAAGAAGCAAGAGTTGCCTTCTTGAACATCTTTAATTTGCTAGCTTGTATGATGTAGAAGTTGCTATCTCAGAAGAAGCAAAAGTGCTATCTTATATGTTGTAAAACTTACATATCAAAAACTTGATAGCTTGAATGTTCTAAGCATGATGTAACACTTGCTAAATTTTCTAGCTTCAAAACTGCATGATGATAAAACCTGATATTATATTTTTCATGCAATGAGTTAAACTTATATTCCAAACATAAGAATAGTTGTACTTCTCCTTTTTTGTTGATGACAAAGGGGGAGAAGAAGTATGTTAATGACATAACATGTTATGCATAAGTTTATTATGACATGTTGGTTGGATTTTTGAATCCACGAGTTTCTATCAATATGGCATATTGATAGGGGGAGTTTGTTTAAACTCCGGGAGTTAAGGTTAACTCCGTCATCAAGTGGTTGTCATTATCAAAAAGGAGGAGATTGTTGAATCTCATATTTTGATGATGAAACCACTTGATATATGTTTATGATTTAATCTATGTTTTGAGTGACGTAGGATGCTTCAATCAGGATGAGACAATTAAAATAGGAAAAATCATGTTGTGCCGGAGGAACATGTCAGAAGATTGGACGTCGGGCCAGTGGATCGGTCGACGTATCAACATAAGGCTTCGGGCCGTGGACTCAAGCATCGGGCTAAGAAGAGCAAGTATTATGCCAAGGATATCAGAGTTGCGGAGTTAACTGGCCGATTGGGCAATAGGCCATAGGAGAGGACGATGCACCGAATAATCGGATGAAGCGTCGAGGGACCAATGACATGCCGGACAACTTGGTTAATTGCTTAGGATTAATTATCTCAATCGAAGTTTTATTTTACATGTGTAGGATTAACTATGATGGAAGAAAGACAAGTAGCAGGAGTTGCACCGGAGTCAAGACCATGATCATGTTGGGGGTTCGAGAGTTCGACGGAAGTTCGGACGGTCGTCGAAGGTTCTACGGGAACAAATCCGAGAAGTCCAGGAACTTACCAAAGAAGCTCATCGGAACTTGCCAAGTAGATCGTCGTAAGTCTAGGAGTTTGCCGAAAGTCCGCTGGAGCATCATCGAATGTTCGTCGAAAGTTCGCCGGAAGCTCGCCAGAAGAAGCGATTGACGCACCGGAGCAAGTTACAGTAAATGTCTTAAGAAATATCGTAGTTAGCATGTAGATTAAGTTAGGAATGAGAGGTGATCCTATTAACTTAATCTAGGGGCAATTGGGCCCTTGATAGACCCAAATTGGGCCGGATGGATCAATCGCCTAGGTGATAGTCTCCCAGGAAAGCTGGGCGGTGCAACCGCCTAGGTTAGGCGGTGGCACCGCTGGGGCTCAATCTCCGAGTGAGACTGGGTAGTGCAACTGACCCAGTCAGGCGGTGGCACCGCCAAGTCTTAGTCTCCGAGCGATACTGGGCAGTGCAACCACCCTTGTCAGGTGGTGGCACCGCCCAGAGGTTTAGTCTCCGAGCTGCCAAGCGGTTGTACTACCCCAGTCAAGAGGTATTACCGCTAGGACCCCGGAAATCTAGGAAAAGACACTTTTGAGCTCCAAATTCAAACCAATTTGTGGCCTATATAAACCCCATCCTTTTCTGCATGAAAGGGCAACTAAAAAGCACTGAAAATCCAATCTTACTCCGTGATTTTTAGAGCTCAAAAGTGTTGTAAAGGCTAGAAGTTCTCCTCCCTCTTTTTTTTCAAGTTTTGATCTTTCAAGAGAGGAGAGAAAATTTTGTAAGAGTTGTCTCCTAAGCTCGTTAAAAGGAGTAAAACTGTAAAAGGGTGGTTGGCCTTCGCCTTTTGAAGGAAGACCTCTAGTGGACGTCGGTGACCTCATCGGAGGAGGAAGCCAAAAGTGGATGTACGTCAAGATTGACCGAACCATTCTAAATCTAGGTTTGCATTTTCTTTCTGTTCTCTATCTTAACTGCAAACTTCCTCCATAGCTTTACTTCAACTACAACTTCGCCTAATCTATGTTAAAGCAACTTTTGAATTGGCTTTCATACCGAAATCGCTTTTATCATACGAACGTCGTATTTCGATTTGGAATTATATTTTATTCTCTATCTTAACTGCAAACTACCTCTATATCTTTACTTTAACTACATCTCGCTTGATCACAAGTTAAAGTAATTTCTGAATCGACTTTCTTATCAAAATTGTTTTTATCGTATGAATGTCATTTTAAATCGTCAAAAGTTTTCCGCTGTACTAATTCAACCCTCCCGCCTCTTAGTGCTCTTGATCCTAACATATCTTGCTTGTTTCTAAAGACACATTTAGTACCAATAACTAAATGGTCATTTGGCCTATGAACAAGCTTCCACACTTTATTTCTCTCAAATTGATTTAACTCATCTTGCATTGCGATAATCCATGAATCATCTTTCATGGCTTCGTCGATACATTTAGGTTCAATTTGAGAAAGAAAAGCAGCATTGGCACAAAAATTTTCAAGAGAAGAACGTGTTTGAACCCCATTAGATGTGTCTCCTAGGATTAGCTCCTTAGGATGAGCATCTACATACTTCTAATCCTTGGGTAAGGATGTTTCAGAAGTGGATGCATCCAAGTTACTTGTTGGAGAAGGGGTTTCTTTTAAATTCAAAGAATCGAAATTAACATCATCATCAAAATCATTTTTCTTCATTTTGGAAATCTCATTGAAAACAACATGAATGGATTCTTCTATAACTAAAGTTCTTTTATTGAAGATACGAAAAGCTTTAGAAACCGAAGAATAACCATGAAAAATTCCTTCATCGGATTTAGCATCAAAATTTCCTAAGGCATTTTTTTCATTCAAGATAAAACACTTACACCCAAAAACTTTAAAATATGAAACATTGGGTTTTTTATTGTTCCACAACTCATAGGGAGTTTTGGTGAGTAAGGGTCTTACTAGAACTCTATTCAAAATATAGCATGTAGTGTTTACGGCTTCGGCCCAAAAATATTTGGGTACGCTATGTTCATTCAACATGGTTCTTGTTATTTCTTGTAAATTTCTATTCTTTCTCTCTACTTCTCCATTTTGTTGAGGATTTCATGGAGTAGACAAGTTGTGGTTGTATCCATTAGATTCATAAAATTCTTGGAAATCATGGTTTTAAAATTGACCACCGTGACCACTTCGAATTGATGAAATCATAAAACCCTTTTCATTTTGAACAAGTTTACAAAACTTGATGAAATATCTAAAGCATTCATTTTTATGTTTCAAGAAATAAGTCCATGTGTATCTACTATAGTCATCTATAATGACGAAGGCGTATTTGCTACCTCCTAGGCTTGATGTAGAGATTGGTCCGAACAAGTCCATATGAATCAATTGTAAGGGTCTAGAAATGCTTATTTGATTCGAAGATTTGAAACTACCCTTAATTTATTTTCCTAATTGACAAGCATCACACACATTATCTTTGATGAACTTGATATGAGGAATTCCTCGTACAAGTTCTTTGGATGAAATTTGAGTAATTAGTTTCATGCTAGCATAACCTAATCTCCTATGCCAAAACCAAGCATCCTCATTCAAAACCGAGAAACATATTTCATTGTAAATATCATTGATGTCAATGGTGTATACGTTATTCTGTTTTACTGCAATCATAGATGTGTTTTTGTGTGGTTTTTCAATGATGCAAGCATTAGATTCGAATTTGATGATATATCCTTTATCACATAATTAACTAATGCTCAAGAGGTTATGTTTTAAACCATCAACTAACAAAATATCTACAATAAAGAAGTTCAATTTGTTACATATGTTCAATTTGTTACATATGGTTCCTTTGCCAATGATTTTACCTTTGTTGTTGTCTCCGAAGGTGACATAGCCTTCGTCTATACTAGTGAGCTTAGAGAATTGAGATTGATCTCCGGTCATATGCCTTGAGCATCCACTATCAAGGTGCCATCTCTTGCTCCTAGCTTGTGATGGTATATGTCTCTACAAGAAAGGATAATTTTTAGATGCCCATTTACTTTTGGGTGCCTCAAACACAGATCTACATTGTTTATTATGTTGCATAGAGTTTATCATGGTTTCTTTAGGAACCCAAATCAGTTTGTTCGGGCTAATTTTCTTGAATGAACAATGATACGTTTTATGTCTATGTTTGTAATAAAAGTTGCATTTGCTTTGGTGTCGAATATGTAAGATAGGGCCTTTTATGAAGGTGGTTGGATTTTGGTGAGGACTTCTCACAAATCCGATTCCACTTCTTTTGGAAACGTGACCCTTATTTGTAAGGATCATGTTCAAAAACTTGCTACCAACCTCGAATTTCTTCAAAGCGTCCTTAAGTAGCAAGTTCTCCTTTTGGAGAGTTTCTAGATCATGGTATTTTTCACAATGAGCTAAACTATCATGATATTCAGTTTTTAATTTATCAAAATTACTAATAAGACTATCATGCTCCTTTTTTAACAATTTATATTTTCTACTAATTATTTTGCATTCATCAAATAAGTCATAGAAGGTATTTAATAATTCATCAAATGATAAATTTGCATCAATTAAATTTGTTACCTCTTCTCCGATGGCCATTAAGGCATAATGAGCAACTTGCTCGGTGTTGGACTCCTCTTCTTCAAATGCACTCGAGTCATCGCATGTTGCTTTGAGTGCCTTCTTCTTTAATGTTCTCTTCTTGGCTTGGGGACAATCACTTTTGTAGTGTCTAGGCTTTTTGCACTCGTAGCAAATAACTTGGTCCTTTTTGGGTTCAAATTTATTTTTTATCATTTTTAAACTTATTTTTCTTAATGAATTTTTTGAATTTCCTTATTAGAAGTGTCAAGTCATCGTCATAGTCCTCATCACTTGAGTTTTCTCTCAAGTGGTCATCTAAAGTTCTAAGTGTCATGTCTTTCCTGTTCTTTGGAAGGATGTCTTCTTGCTCTTCATGATCCTTGCAAGTCATTTCATAGGTCATTAATGACCCAATTAGTTCTTCAAGAGGGAAGTTGTTTAAATCTTTAGCCTCTTGAATTGTAGTGACTTTAGGGTCCCAACTCTTAGGAAGGGATCTTAGCATCTTTTTTACAAGCTCAAAATCCGAAAACCTTTTGTCGAGTCCTTTTAGACCATTGACAATATCCGTGAAACGGGTGTACATGTCGCCAATAGTCTTGCTCGGTTTTATTCAGAAAAGTTCAAAAGAATGTATCAAAAAATTGATTTTTGACTCTTTCACTCTGCTTGTGCCTTCATGAGTCACTTCGAGTGTATGCCAAATATCAAACGCGGTTTCACAAACAGAAACACGATTGAACTCATTTTTATCAAGTGCACAAAATAAGGCATTTATAGCCTTTACATTAAGAGTGAAAGTATTCTTCTCCAATTCATTCCAATCAATCATTGGAAGAGAAGACTTCGAAAATCGATTTTCGACAAGATTCCAAAGTTCAAAATCCATTGAAATAAGAAAGATCCTCATTCGTGTCTTCCAATAGGTGTAGTCAGTCCCATTGAATATGGGTGGACGAGTAATAAAGTGGCCCTCTTAGTTTCCGGCGTATGCCATCTTTCTTTGGTTTTAATCTATTTGAGAGTGAACCCCGCTCTGATACCAATTGTTAGGATTAAGAGCACTAATTGGGGGGGGGGGTTTGAATTAGTGCAGTAGAAAACTTTCGACAATTTAAAACGACGTTCATACGATAAAAACGATTTCTGTAAGAAAGCCGATTCGAAAATCACTTTAACTTGTAATTAAGCGAGATGCAGTTAAAGTAAAGATATAGAGATAGTTTACAGTTAAGATAGAGAACAAAATATAATTGCAAACCGAAATACGACGTTCGTACGATAAAAGCGATTTCGGTATGAAAGCCAATTCGAAAGTTGCTTTAACATAGAGTTGGCGAAGTGCAGTTAAAGTAAAGCTATGGAGGAAGTTTGTAGTTAAACCAGATTTCCTGGGAGACTGAGCTCCTGGGCGATGCCACTGTTGAACCAGGCAGTGCCACTACTGACCCAAGAGGTGCCACCGTCGACTAGGAAATCTGGGTTCGAATGGGCTAATCCATTCGGCCCAATTTGGGTCTGTCAAGGGCCCAATTAACCCAGATTAAGTTAATGGGATCACCTCCCATTCCTAGCTTAATCCACATGCTAACTACGATATTTCTTTAAGACATTTACTGCAACTTGCACCGGTGCATCAATCGCTTCTTCCGACGAGCTTCCGGCGAACATCTGATGAACCCTCGACGATGCTCCGACAGACTTTCGGCCAACTCCTAGACTTGCGACGATCCACTTGGCGAGTTCTGACGAGCTTCTTTGGCAAGCTTCTAGACTTCTCGGATTTGTTCCCGTAGAACCTCCGACGATCGTCCGGACTTCCGTCGAACTCTCGAACCCCCAACGTAATCATGGTCGTGACACCAGCGCAACTCCTGCTGTATGTCTTACTTCCATCGTAGTTAATCCTACACACTTATCTCAACATATGGATTAGATAACAAATGATAATTGATTTCATCATCAAAATCCGAGATTCAACACCAACTTCTTGTGTTCATAGCAAGTTGTTGTGTTCTTTATAAGTTTATTTTTATTCTTTATTTCTGGTTTTAAGAACTTTTTAAGCTTTATTGTGAGAAGTTCAAGTTCATCGTCACTTGAGCTTTCGCTCGAGTGGTCTTCTTTTGATCTAAGTGCAAAATCCTTCTTATTCTTTGGAAGGTTATTCTCAAGTTCGTCATGTGCCACATAAGTCATTTCGTAGGTCATCAACGACCCAATAAATTCTTCAATCAGAAAATAGTTCAAATCCTTGGCATCTTGAATAGTCGTTCCTTTAAGGTCCCAACTCTTTGGAAGGGATCTCAATATTTTGTTAATGAGTTCAAAGTTCAAAAAACTTTTACCACGATCTTTTAGACTATTGATGATATCCGTAAAATGGGTGTACTTGTCTCCAACAGTCTCGATTGATTCCATACGAAATAATTTAAAATCATGCATCAAAATATTTATTTTAGACTCTTTAACTCTACTAGTGCATTCGTGTGTAATTTTGAGTGTGTGCCAAATGTCAAAAGCCATTTTGCAAGTAGAAACTCAATTGAATTCATTTTTGTCTAAGGTACAAAATATTGCATTCATAGCTCTAATATTTAAAGAAAAAGTCTTCTTATCCAAATCATTCCAATCGTTCATTAGAAGAGAAGACATTTGAAATATATTTTTGACCATATTCCATAAATTTAGATCAATAGAAAGTAAAAAACTCTCATTCGAGTTTTCTAATATGTGTAGTCCGTCCCATTGAACATAGGAGGATGAATGATAGAAAGTCCCTCTTGAAATCCGAAAAATGCTATTTCTCTTAGTTATTTAACCAAATGAGAAAAATCGTGGCTCTGATACCAACTGTTAGAATTGAGTCGGCACTAAGAGGGGGGGTGAATTAGTGCAGTGGATAAAATTACGTTGGTTCGAAATTTCTCCAATTTTGGAAAGATGTTAACTTGAAAGATGTTCGTAAGAGTGTGCAACTAAAGTAATGAGGAAGTATGACAATTTGCAATAAATGTAAATAGCAAATCAGAAATACAAACTGTTTTATAGTGGTTTGATCATCATGACCTACATTTACTCCACCGATTCCTCTTCCGTCGAGACCACCGGCATCCACTAACGATCTTCCTTCAATAGGTGAAGATTAACTATCCATACAACTCAATTCTCCTCTTTGATAGATTCAAGAGAGCGTTAGGATCAAGAGCAGTACTAAGAGGGGGGGAGGGTTGGAGGGGGGGGGGAGGATGTGAATTAGTGCAGCGAAAAAAAACGTTGATTCTGAAAAATATTCATTTCGGTTCAATCAATTTCGGAAAGAAATTGAACTTGAAAGCTTTCATAAGAGTACAAAGAGAAGGTTAAGGAAGTTTACAGTAATGTAAATTGCACAAATAGAAAAGCAAACCAGAATTTAGAGTGGTTCAGTCATTGTGACCTACATCCACTTCCGATTCCTCCTCCGTCGAGGTCACTGGTGTCCACGAATAATCTTCCTTCAATAAGCGAAGACCAACCACCTCTTTACAACACTTTTCTCCTTTTCACAGGCTTAGAAGATAACCCTTACAATTCTCACACCTCTCTTAAATGATCTCAACACTTAGAAAGGGAGGAGGAGGACTCTAGCACTTTTACAACACTTTAACACTTTAAAGAATCAAGATTATGCCAACACTTTCATGCCCTTTCATGCAGAAAAGAGTGGGGTATTTATAGGCCCTAATGGCTTCAAAATTGGAGTCAAAAGTGTCTCATCTCGGTTTTCCGAGGTACTAGTAGTACCACCACCATTATTAGGTGGTACCACTGCCTAACACTTGACATTGGATGGTATGATCGCCTGATAGATCTCGGAGACCGAGCTCTGGTCGTACCACAGCTTGACAAGGACGGTACCACCACTAGCAGCATTAACTACTGGCGGTACCATCACCCATAACACCTGGGAGACTAGGTCTGCCAGGTAGTGCCACCGTCGGCTGTGATTTTAGGTGCTGAATGAGCTATTTAATCCGACCAAATTCAGCCCTGTTAAGGGCCCAATTGGCCCCTGACCGAGTTAGTAGAAT
Source organism: Musa acuminata AAA Group (assembly GCF_036884655.1). Taxonomy (NCBI): domain Eukaryota; kingdom Viridiplantae; phylum Streptophyta; class Magnoliopsida; order Zingiberales; family Musaceae; genus Musa; species Musa acuminata. The sequence continues at coordinate 35,798,821 of NC_088346.1, read as the reverse complement.
TACCTCCCGATCCTAACTCAACTAATGTTCTAACTACGATTAAGGCAAGAAATTAGTCCAGTGTGTCTATTTTTCTTTCGGCGAACCTCCAGCGAACTTCTCGGCGAAACTTCCGGCGAGCTTCCATATGTTGAATTTTCTTTCGGTGAACTTCTCAGTGAAACTTCCAGTGAGCTTCTAGCGAACTCTTGATGAACTCTCGGCGATCTTCTGATGAACTCTCAACGATCTTCTGACAAGCTCTCGGCGATCTTCCGACGAGTCTCCAACAAATTCTCGGTGAGCTCCCGACACACTTTCGGTACATCGTCTGAATCTTCGACTCCTGCCCATCATCTGCTTTATGCCTTACTACTATTGTAGTTAATCCTAAACACTTATCTCAACAAATATATTAGGTCAAATAATTTACCAATTGGTTTCATCATCAAAATCTGAGATTCAACAATCTTCCCCCTTTTGATGATGACAACCAATTAGTGACGGAGTTAATCTTAACTCCCCCTATCTATATGCCATATTTTGAGAAAAAATATTTTTAAATTCAAGTCTTTTGAATTCAATCATCAAACTGATAAGTTATTATTCAATCATGTACAACATGATACTTATCATGATTCACCGATTCAAAATATGATACCACGTATCTATTTTCAAATTTCAAAAGATGATACGAATGACAATTCATCATGGTATCAATTTTAAATAGCAAGTTGATACCTCATCATAACAATTTTATACGAAATCAAGCATGATACTAGGAATGAAACATTTAAAAGTAATCATACCAGATAAGTAATTATGCCACATTATGGTATATTTCAAGTAAACATTTGATATTTTTCAAGTATTTGTATTTGATGATACCAATCATATTTCAAGCATTTATGATAAGATACAAGCATATTTACGATAGATACATTGCATATATTTACAATGCTAATGCCAATTGGTAATCAATTTTACCATATTTTGGTATCATTTCTCCCCCTTTTTCATCAACAAAAGGGAGAACAATTCAACAATGAAAGTTTGGTAAAATTCAAGCAAGTTTCACACTATTAGCCAATCCATATTGCATCGTTGCATGGTAACATTCAAAAGTTCTTAACATTAAAAGTTATCACCATTAAAGAGATAGATTCTCCCCCTTGTCATCAAAACTTTGCATGAAGAAGAGGAAGGAAGGTAAGGAGGGAATCCATTAAGAATCAAATTTGTGAAATGATTTGATTCAAAATATCATGTGAAATCAAATCATCATTCTTGTAAGTAATCGTCACACACTAATATTTATCTTTCAAGGATCAAGATATTCATCGAAATTCATAAAATTCATCTTTAATCAAAAGAATAAGAAAGAATTCATGGGCGAGGAATATCACATAAAAATAGAAATTCACTAATAAAACTTCATAATTTAAAACTGTTTCTCATTAAAAATTCACAAGAGTTAAACCCATGAGAGATGTATTTGTCAATGAAATACATAAAGTGACTAGGTGTATCAAAAATCATTAAGTGATGGAGCAAGGGTATGAAGTAAACTTGATACCAAGGAAGATAAAAATGAAATAGATTCATGAAATCCCCATTCATAAAATACATTAAGAGAAGGATAGTCCGGAAAAGAAATACAACAAATCATGTATTCAAACAATTTAACATTCTTAACTCCCTTCTAATGAAATCAAATTATTCTTCATTTAAAGGTTTTATAAAAATATCAGCCAATTGATGTTTTGTATCAATGAATTCTAAAATTACATCATGATTATTAACATGATCTCGTATAAAGTGATGCCAAATGTCAATATGTTTAGTTCTAGAATGCTGAATAGAATTTTTCGTTAAACATATTGCACTTGTGTTATCACACTTTATAGGTATATTCTTTAGGTAAATTTTATAATCCTCTAAAGTATTTTTCATCCATATAATTTGAGCACAGCATGCACTTGTTGCAATATACTCAGCTTCGGTTATAGATAATGCAATCGAGTTTTGTTTCTTAGAAGACCAAGAGACAAGTGCATGTTCTAAAAATTGACATGTTCTGGATGTGCTTTTTCTATCTATTTGGCAACCATCAAAATCAGCATCAACATAACCAAGCAATTCAAAATTTTTAGATTTTGGATACCATAATCCTAGTTTAAGAGTTCCTTTTAGGTATCTAAAAGTTCTTTTGACAACTTTTAAATGAGATTGCTTAGGGTTAAATTGAAACCTAGTATAAAGTCCTGTGTTAAACATGATGTCTGGTCTAGTTACGGTGAGGTATAGTAAACTACCTATCATACCCCTTTAAGCTTTTTTATCAAAGCTTTCTCCTCCTTCGTCAATGTCTAACTTAGTGGATGTACTCATAGGAGTATTGACAGCCTTTAAACTATTTATATTAAATTATTTTAGCAAGTCTAATACATATTTTGTTGTCATCATTAAGTTGTTTGATTTGCAAGCTTAAAAATAAAGTTAATTCACCTATAAAACTCATTTCAAACTCTTGGTTCATACTTTTAGCAAATGATTCGCATAAAGATTCATCCGTGGAACCGAAAATAATATCATCAACATAAATTTGAATAATTAAAAAATTATTTTCAAAATTTTTAATAAATAATGTGGTATTGACCTTGCCTCTAGAGAAATTATTTTGGATAAGAAATGAGCTAAGTCTCTCGTACCAAGCCCTTGGGGCTTGTTTCAATCCACAGAGAGCTTTAGTCAATTTAAACACATGATTAGGCAAATTATCATTCTCAAATCTGAGAGGTTGTTTAACATAAACTTCTTCGGAAATAAAGCCATTAAGAAAAGTATTTTTAACATCCATTTGAAATAACTTAAAATTATTACTACTATCATAGGCAAGGAGCATCCTTATGGCTTCTAATCGTACCATAGGAGCGAAGGTTTCTTCATAATCGATACATTCTTCTTAGTTGAAACCTTTAGCCACTAATCTAGCCTTATTTCTAACCACAATACCAAATTCATTTTGCTTGTTTCTAAAGACCTATTTAGTACCAATAACTAAATAGTCATTTGGCCTTAGAATAAGCTTTCACATATCATTTATTTCAAATTGGTTCAACTTTTCTTGTATTGCGATAACCCATGAATCATCTTTCAAAGCCTCGTCAATGTATTTAGGTTCAATTTCAAAAAGAAAAGTGATGTTGGCACAAAAATTTTTAAAAGAAGAACGAGTTTGAATCCCTTTTGATGTGTCTCCTATGATTAGCTACTTAGGATGAGCATCTACATACTTTCATTCCTTGGGTAAGGATGTTTCGGAAGAAAATGCATCCAAGTTGCTAGTTGGAGGAGAGGGTTCATTTAAATTCAAAACATCAAAATTAAGATCATCACCAAACTCATTTTTCTTAAATTCGAAAACTTCATTAAATACAACATAAATAGATTCTTCTATAACCAAGATTCTTTTATTAAAAATATAAAATACTTTAGAAATAGAAGAATAACTAAGAAAAATTTCTTCATTGGATTTTGTATCAAACTTTCCTAAGGTATTTTTTTCATTTAAGATAAAACATTTACGATCGAAAATTTTAAAATATGAAACATTGGGTTTTTTGTTGTTCCACAACTCATAAGGAGTTTTGGAAAGTAATGGTCTTACTAGAACTCTATTCATGACATTGCATGCCGATATTTATGGCTTCGACCTAAAAATATTTGGGTAGGCTATGTTTGTTTAACATGGTTCTTGTCATTTCTTATAAATTTCTATTTTTTCTTTCTACTACTCCATTTTGTTAAGGATTTCTCAGAGTAGAGAAATTATGATTGTATCCATTAGATTCACAAAAATTTTAGAAATCACGGTTTTGAAATTCGCCACTATGATCATTCCAAATTAATGAAATCATAAAGCCTTTTTCATTTTGAACAAGTTTACAAAACTTTAAGGATACTAAGAAAACATTAAGTCATTCATATCCATAATTCCATAATTCCTAAAACCTATGCAGCTTAAATTCATATACCACATCACTCGATGAATCATAAAATCTGAAACCAACTCACCAAGATAAGAACCACCTCATAAATCCACAAGTGTGGGATTCTATAGAATCATAAAAACCAATATTTACCACATGTTCATATCATTACACAAATTAACGTAACACTCTAAAATCCTAATATGAGAGGTCCTTTAAACTTTTACAAAACTCATAAGTTCAGATTTACCATCAACATTCCATTAGACACCAAGTGTACTTATACAACAAAAATATATCATCCACTAAAGGTTTGCCCAAAGTCTTCTAGCTTTCCACTATCGTAGCTCAATTTAAACATTCTAGCAAATGACAAACTATCTTAAAATTTTTTTATAGTAATAGGGTGAGCACTTAGAGATCAACAAGCGACTAACATATCAATGGCAAAAAATGAGAGTTTTAATGCAAATAAGATATCAAATACAAGGAAGAGATGCAAGAGTTCATAGATACCCACTCAACGAATACATAATTACAATGTCATTTCATTTGAAGCATGTTTTGTCCCTATCAAGGGAGTAAAGACTAATTGGAGCAAATCATTGACGTAATAAAACATTTCAAAGCATATCAATGATAGATGAAATGCTTCGGAACATATCAATGGTATATGAAGCATTTCAGAGTATATCAATGGCATAGAAAGCATTTCAGAGCATATTAATGGCATATGAAATGTTACGGAGTATATCAATAGTATATGAAACATTTCTGAGCATATCAAGGATATATGAAATGTTTCGAAGTATATCAATAACAAATGAAATATTTCGGAATATATCAATGACAGATGAAATGTTTTGAAATATATCAATGGCATATGAAGCATTTCGGAGTTTATCAATAGCATAGGAAGCATTTCGGAGCATATCAATGGCATATGAAATGTTACGGAGTATATCAATGGCATATGAAGAATTTCGGAGCATATCAAAGACTTGAAATATTTCAAAGTATATCAATAACAAATGAAACATTTCGGAACATATCAATGACGAATGAAATGCTTCGGAATATATTAATGGTATATGAAGCATTTTGAAGTATATTAATGATATAGGAAGCATTTCAAAGCATATTAATGGCACATGAAGTATTTCGGAACATATCAAGGATGTATGAAATGCCTCGGAGTATATCAATAACAAATGAAACATTTTGAAACATATCAATGGCGGATGAAATGCTTCGAAATATATTAATGGCATATGAATCATTTTGGAGCATATCAATGTTAGATGAAACATTTCGGAACATATCAATGGCATATGAAATGTTTTGGAGTATATCAATAACAAATGAAACATTTCGGAGTATATCAATGACATAGGAAGCATTTTCAATTTTAACCAAAGCACATATAGAAGCACATAAAAAAAGCTCTGGATATCATATCAAACAGATATAAGGTAAAGTGGGATCATAAAACAATATAGCCCATCCATTTCTGAATGACCACCAAACATAATATAGAGCATCGCGGGCTCTAAGCGCATACCCTTTACCATTTCTGGCAAAGGTCCAAATAATCCCTTTACCATTTCAGGCAAAGCTTCATATTATCCTACAAACACTAGAGTACAAAAGCATATTGTGAATAATAAATTGGGATATATCGAAAACACATGTGGAACAATGGACTGCATATGCCTATACGAAATATTACGATACAAACATGAACTTTACATAATAGATTCAGGTTATATAAATAATTGAAGGACAAGAGTATACATGGATTCAAAGCAATAATATAAAGCTCAATTAAAGTAAGGATGTTGGCTGAAATCAATTTTCAAAGAGATGAAACAAGAATAGGCAGAATCGATCAAAGCTCGATTCTAACAAAATTTGAGAGGCACATTGCATGAATTATTTGGATAACCAATTATGCTCGATTTTACCTAAAATATGATCATTCGAAAGATGTATCAATCTAGATTTAGATAAATTAATTTTTGTATGAATTAGAGATTCCAACATTGAGTTATCAATAGTTTAGTAACCAAAGGTCAGAGAACATTATCTCTATTTTGCAAAATTCATAGAGTTGATTTGAACAGATGATTCAATAGGCATTTATACTCCAAATTATTCAAAGCAGATATGCATAGAAAGATCTATGAGTATAGTTTATGATAAATCATATTTTGTATAGATGAGAGTTTTTAACAAAGAGTTATAATAATAGAGTACTAAAAGTTCAAAGCTATTAGGATCAAGAGCGACACTAAGAGGGGGGGGGGGTGAATTAATGCAGCGAAAAACTTTCACGATTTTAAAAGTCTATGTTTTGATTGGAACCAATTTTGACGAAAATCGTTTCATAAGGAGTTTAACTTGAAAGTGTATGTGAGTGTTGAGAAGGTAGTAAGAAGGTAATATAGCTTGTAGTAATGAAACTTGCACAAATTGAAAAGCAAACTAGAATTTAGAGTGGTTCGGTCTTTGTGATCTACATCCATTTTAGGATTCCTCCTCCATCGAGGTCACCAGCATCTACTAAAGGCCTTCCTTCAATAGGCGAAGACCAACCACCTCTTATAGTGCTTTCTCCTTTTCACGGGTTTAGGAGAGAACCCTTACAAGTCTCACACCTCTCTTGAATTATCTCAAAACTTAGAAAGGGAGGAGGAGAACTCTAACACTTGTTTACAACACTTTTACACCCCAACAACTCAAGGTTATCTCAATGCTTTAGTGTCCTTTCATACAGAAAATGGTGGGATTTTTTATAAGCCTCAATAGCTTCAAAAATGGAGCCAAAAAATGTTTAATCCCATATTTTCGGGGCCCTAGCGGTACCACCGCTTGACACCTTACACTAGGTAGTACCACCACCTGATAGGGGCAGTACCACCGTTGGCAACAATAACTACTGGCGGTACCACCACCCAGACCATATTGTCACGGCCTTAGGTGGAATTACCTAAGGCGTGAGGCACCCTTGCGACCAAAGACGCGAACTTAGCTTGCGTTGCCTAAGTTGCGGGTCACCTTCATGGCAAAGACGCAAACTTAGCTTGCGTTGCCTAAGTCGCGCTTCGCCCTTGCGATATTGCTCCACAAGGATCAATACACTTGTAACCTCTCGCAGGTCCCGAAGGACCTTTAAAAAGAGAAAGTTGATTAGTTTGAAAGAACGAGCGGCGGACAAGTTCCGACGTCTCGCGAAAAGGGGAAGCTTTACAAGCAATTCAGCGAGCACCTTGTGTGCACAAGAGAAAAGAGGGAGAGGGGGAAAACAAGGGCTTTAGAAGGTTGAATGAACAGCTGCAAGCCCACAAACAACTGCTCACCTGGTCCCGGGCACAACAACAAGTTCCCGTCAAGGCAACGTGCGAACTTGCAAAAGAGTGTTCAACGCCTGGTATATATCAGAAGCACCATCCAGCCCTGTGCCACCCAATGGGTTCAAAGGGGCTGAGATGGCTGACGTTTTGGTGAGCGGAGGCAGATTCCAGAAATCAGCCCGCGGCATGCGAAAACAGAGCTGTTTTGGGCTGTTTTGGGGCTGTTTTGCTCAGTTTGGTGAGCGGTCGCTTTGTAACGCTGCAGCTTGTTCGAACTTACATTTTTACAAGCAAAATGGCCCAAAACTAAGAGAAAACATACTGTCAAGCAGCTGTACATGTAGGCGTGAGCGACGAACGGTTCGTTGAACGGAGTTGTTGCAAGCGCGCGACGACCGTTCGTGACATTCTCCCCCACTTAAACAGTCGACGCCCTCGTCGACGCTTGTTGGTACTTGTTGATGATTTCTTCTTCATATCGCAGGGCATCTTCTGGCTCCCAACTAGCTTCAGTTCGGGAAAGCTTTCGCCACTTCACCAAGTACTCTGTCTGCTCAGCTCCGTTGGGAAGCTTTATCTTGCGGTCCGCTAGAATAGTTTCAACTCGCTTCTCGTAGGAGGCTGTGATGGGAGGTAGCCAAGTTGGAACACTTCAGGAAGCATCTTGCGGATCCGAGTGGTAGGCTTTTAGGTTGCTGGCATGAAGAACATTGTGAATTTTGAACCACGCCGATAGTTGCAACTTGTAAGAGACATTACCTACCCTGCTGATAATTGGGAAGTGCCCTTCATACTTGCGCACCAATCCTTTATGGACTTTGTTCCTAAAGAATTGGAGTGATGCCGGTTGGAGCTTTACCAACACCAAATCGCCAACTTTGAACTTTTGTGGTCGCCTTCCAAAGTCTGCCCACTTCTTCATCCTTTTTGTCGCCTTCTCCATGTAGGCCCGTGCAATATCTGCATTTCGATGCCACTCCTTTGCGAAATGATAGGATGATGGACGACTCCCAGTATACCCAATTGCCATGGTGTGCGGAGTTGACGATTGTTGTCCTGTGATGATCTCGAAGGGGCTCTTGTTGGATGCAGAGCTCCGCTGCAAGTTGTAGGAGAATTGAGCAATGTCCAACAACTTCACCCGATCTCATTGGTTGGCACTCATGTAGTGCCGGAGATATTACTCTAGGAGTGAGTTTATTATTTCAGTCTAGCCATCCGTCTGGGGGTGGAGGCTTGTAGAGAAGTATAACTTCGACCCCAACAATTTGAATAGCTCGGTCCAGAATCATCCCAGGAACCGAGCATCCCGATCACTAATGATATTGTGTGGGACTCCCCAATACTTCACCACATCCTTCATCATTAGCTTGGCTGCCTTCTCTGCTGAACAGTGTAGGGGAGCAGCAATGAAAGTTGCATACTTTAAAAACTAATCGACCACCACGAGTATCGATCCGAGTCTCCCTATAAGTGGCAAGCTTGATATGAAATCCAAGGAAATGCTCTCCCACGGCCTTTCTGGTACGGGCAACGGCTCCAAAAGTCCCACCGGCTTCTGCTGCTCCACCTTGTCTTATTGGCAAGTAAGGCATGTTCGAACATATTCCTCCACATCAGTCCCCATCTTCGGCCAGTAGAAGACCCTCTCTATGAGAGCCAACATCTTGTGAATACCTGGGTGTCCAGCCTAAAGGGAATCGTGACACTCTTTTAAGAGTTCACGCCTCAAATTGTCCACTCGGGGAGCTTAAACCCTATTTTCTTTTGTGTAAACAAGTCCCTCCTGGACCTAAAATCGTCGTGTCTTACCTTCTTTGATAAGCTGCATCCGGATTACTGCCTGGGGGTCACTATACAGTCCATCCCTTATTCTGGAAAGGAAGTTGGAGTGCAACTGACTTGTTTGGTTTCCGCCCTCCAATTGTGCGGCATTCACCCGCTCCACCTTCCGACTCAATGCATCGGCCATGACATTTGCCTTCCTAGGCTTATACTCCATTGCCATATCAAATTCAGCCAAGAAGTCCTACCTACGCGCCTACTTTGGGGAGAGCTTCTTCTGAGTTTGGAAATAGCTCAGAGCGATGTTGTCCGTCCTCAACACAAATCGTGATCCGAGGAGATAGTGTAGCCAAACTCGTAGACAGTAGATCACTACTGTCATCTCCTTCTTATGCACTAGGTACCGCCACTCGGTCTCATTGAGTTTATGGTTATTGTAGGCCACCGGATGACCCTCCTACATGAGTACTCCCCCAATAGCGAAGTTCGAAGCATCTGCATGGACTTCAAAAGGCTCCCCATAGTCTGGCAATTTGAGCACTAGTTCTTCCATAATAGTAGCCTTCAGATCTTGGAATGCTATTTCACATTTGTCAGACCACTTCCAAGGCTGCTCCTTCTTCAGCCACTCCATCAAGGGGGTTGCACGCTTCGAATATCCCGCTATGAAGCGTCGATAATAATTGACGAAACCAAGGAAGGATCTCAACTCTGGCACCTTCTTTGGAGTTCGCCATTCCGCAACGGCTTGCACCTTCGACTTATCCATCCGAATGGAGCCATCACCGATTCGATGTCCCAAGAATAATATCTCAGTTTGAGCAAAGTACCATTTCTCCCTTTTCACGAACAAAGTGTTCTCCGATGATATCGTCCAAGTAGACTATCACGAACTTATCTAAATACTCCTTGAATAGCTGGTTCATGAGAGTACAGAATGTAGCCGGAGGGTTGGTTAAGCCGAAAGGCATCACCAAGAACTCAAACACTCCATACCTGGTCACACAAGTAGTCTTCGCTTCGTCGCCTTCAGCAATGCGCACCTGCCAATACCCCGACCGGAGGTCGAGTTTTGAGAAATACTTAGCTTTGCCCAATTGGTCGAACAAGTCCGCAATGAGTAGGATGGGATACTTGTTCTTCACCGTCACTTTGTTGAGGGCTCGGTAGTCGATGCATAATCGGAGGCTCCCATCTTATTTCTTCTAGAAGAGAACTGGAGCTTCAAAAGGTGCTTTAGAGCTACGAATGAGACCACCGCATAGCAGTTCACCTAACTGCTTCCTGAGTTCTGCCAACTCTAGCGGGGGCATGCGGTAGGGTGGTCTCACTGGAGGCTTCACTCCTAGCTCTAGCTCGATGCTATGATCCACGCCTCTGCGTGGTGGAAGAGTCTTTGGTAACTCGGGTGGCATAACATCCCTGAACTCTTTTAGGATGTTCGCCACCGCAGTAGGTTCTTGAATAGCCTTTTCGTTGAGTGGCTCTAGCTTCATAACAGCCACGAATGTCAATTAGCCTTTTCGCAACCCTTTCTTCAATTGTAATGCCGATATGTGTTGGGGCTCCTTGGTTCCTCTCCGAGAGATGGGAACCACGCAGGGGTCATCGCCTCCCATCATACATAGGGAGTTCAAGAACGGCATTGGCACCAACTTCGCCGCGTGCATAAACTCCATTCCAAGAATCACTTGGAAGTCATCCAGTGGCACGGCCATCATGTTGGTGTTCCCGCTCCATGTCCCGATTTTGATGGGAACACCCTTCACCAACCCAGAGATTCACCTGGCCTCCGAGTTCACCGCCTTCATTCGGCTTGGGCTCTTCTCCAAGATCAACCCAAGTCGCTATGCTTCTCGATCAGCTATGAAGTTGTGGGTAGCGCCCGTGTCCACCATTGCACGGGTCGTTTGGCCATTTAGCTCAATGTCCACATACATCAGCTCACTACTTCCTGCTTTTTGTAGCTTTGACTTGATGTTCTCCCCCACTTGACCCTGCATGGCGTTTAACAAACGCATTGCTCCTATTCGGGGTCCTTGCGACTCCTCCTCGTCACTACTGGATTCAGAACTGCTCGAACTAAGAGCAACAGCTTTGCCCTTGTCCGATCGGGGAGGGTGGATGGAAGTCATCAAAGCATTGAGTGCCTATTTTTGTGGGCACTCCCTCACCATGTGCGGTCCTCTGCATAAGAAACATCCTCCAAGTTTTAAGGTCTTGCCTTTCGGGTTTGGGCCTTTGTGGGAACTCTTCTTCTTTTGTTCGCCCCCGAGCTCCTTCCCTCAAGAATGTTTTGGAGGGCGATTGCCTGAAGATTGTTTCCTTCTCCCTGGGTCTTCAGAGGAAACAAAGTCGGTGAGTCTTTCTGCAGTAGCAATTGCCCCGACAACATCGGTAACATTCCTTCGATTTAGCTCCTATTGAGCCCATAGCTTTAAACCATCGAGGAAGCTGAACAACTTGTCCTTCTCGGACATGTCCTGTATATCCAGCATTAGTGCAGAAAATTGTTTCACATAGTCTCAGATGGTGGTACTCTGGTGGAGTTGTCTCAACTTCCTTCTTGCGATGAACTCTGTGTTCTCCGGTAGGAACTGAGTTCTCAACTCCTGCTTCAAGTCCTCCCATATGTAGACTCGACACCGACCTTGTTGGATCTCCTCCCAACGGGTTCGCCACCAAAGTTTCGCATCTCCGTTTAGATACATTGTTGCTATAGAAACTTTGGTATCTTCAGAATCGGGCCTCATAGCTCGGAAGTATTGTTCCATGTCGAACAGAAAGTTCTCAAGTTCTTTGGCATCTCTGGCCCCTCCATATCCATGAGGCTCGGGCGCCCTCAAATTTTGTGACGGTGCAACGCGGGTATTGCTTCCTCCTGCATTTAGTGTTCTTGTGAGCATGGCCACCTTCGAAGTGAGTTCCGCCACAACATTCTGTAAGTGTTGAACGGAGTCTTTGGTGTCATCCGATAGTCGGTCGACTAGGGCCTCGACCTTGTCGATCTTGGACTCCGCTTCCTCTTGCGAGCTCTCTACCTCAACAAGCCTTTGTTGGCCATGGTAGAGTTCCTCCATGCTCGCTTCCAGAACATCTAGGTTGGTTTCCGCCGTTGTGAGTCTCTCCTTGTGACTCTTTTTACCAGTCAGCGCTCTAGATTGTGCTTCCTCCGCTCGCGGAGAGTAGCCAACTTCTCGCTCATCATGTTCGCTGTCGCGCTCCTCTTGAGCAGCTCCAACAGCATGAGAGCGAGTGTGCACATGCAGCCCACCTGCGGTTGCTTGGGGCAAGGGTCCGGCTTGCCCCGTCTTGCTTGATTCGCCACGATGCTTTGCCATGGCGAAGTTGCGAAGTTCGTTTGCTGCTCGCTCGAAGTGCTTGCCCGCTCTGATACCACAATGTCACAGCCTTAGCTGGAATTACCTAAAGCATGAGGCACCCTTGCGGCCAAAGACGCGATCTTAGCTTACGTTGCCTAAGTCGCGGGTCACCTTCGTGGCAAAGACGCGAACTTAGCTTTCGTTGCCTAAGTCGCGCTTCACCCTTGCGATATTGTTCCGCAAGGATCAGCCCACTAGTAACCTCTCGCAGGTCCCGACGTCTCGCGAGGATCAGCCCACTTGTAAAAAGAGAAAGTTGATTAGTTCGAAAGAACAAGCGGCGGACAAGTCCCGACGTCTCGCGAAAAGGGGGAGCTTTACAAGCAATTCAGTGAGCACCTTCCGTGCACAAGAGAAAAGAGGGAGAGGGGGAAAACAAGGGCTTTAGAAGGTTGAACGAATAGCTACAAGCCCACAAACAGCCACTCACCTGGTCTTGGGTGCGACAACAAGTTCCCGTCAAGGCAACGTGCGAACTTGCGAAAGAGTGTTCAACGCCCGGTATATATCCGAAGCCCCATCCAACCCTGTGCCACCCAAGGGGTTTAAAGGGGCTGAGATGGCTGATGTTTTAGTGAGCAGAGGCAGATTCCAGAAATCAGCCCGCGGCACGTGAAAACGGAGCTGTTTTGGGCTGTTTTTGGACTGTTTTGCTCGGTTCGGTGAGCGGTCGCTTTGTAACGCTGCAGCTTGTTCGAACTTACATTTTTATAAGAAAAATGGCCCAAAACTAAGAGAAAACATACTGTCAAGCAGCTGTACATGTAGGCGTGAGCGACGAATGGTTCGTTGAATGGAGTTGTTGCGAGCGCGCGACGACCGTTCGTGACAACATGGGGTGCTGCTTTACAAGTAGTGCCACCGTTGGCCAACAATTCAGCATCTTGGTTGGGCCTTGACTCCGGGCCAAACCAGCCCAACTCGAGCCCAATTGGCCCCTAATAGTGTTGATGGGATTACCTCCCAAATCAACTCTAATTATTGTTCTAACTATGATTAAGGCAAGCATGGTTTGGTACATCGATTCTTCACTCGGCGATCTTCCAGCGAACTCCCAACCTACTCTCAGCTAGTCTTCCGGCGTGCTTCTGGCAATCTCCCAATGAGCTTTCAGCGAGTCTTCCAACATGCTTCTGGTGATCTCACGATGAACTCTCGGCGAGCTCCTAGTATATCGTCTGAGTCATCGACTCCAGCCCATCATCTGCTTTACGCCTTACTACTATCGTAGTTGATCCTACACACTTATCTCAATACATGGATTAGATCAAATAATTTACTAATTGATTTTATCATTAAAATCCAAGATTCAACAATCTCCCTCTTTTTTATGATGACAAACAATTAGTGATGGAGTTAATCTTAACTCCCCCTATCTATATGCCATAATTGAGAAAAGATACTCTTGAATTCAATACCTTTGAATTCAAACATCAAATTGATAATACCACGTATTCGTCAATAGAAATGATGTCAAGACATGACATCCATTTTCGAGTCAAAATCATAGAAATTTTCAGCATCAAAGTAAGCATGATATTGATAGAAATTTCCAACAGCATGATATTGATAGAAATTTTCAGCATCAAGGTAAGCATGATATCGACAGGAATTTTTAGCATCAAGGTAAGCATGATATCATACTCATCATTTGAAGAGATAACATGGAATTCAAGGCACAGAATTGTAATCATCAAAGTAAGTAGCATTTTAAGTTTATAACATCAAGGTAAACAACATAAGATTACAACATCAAGGTAAGCAGAATAAAAGAAGAGGATTTCATCCATTTCTCCCCATTTGTCATTAGCAAAAAGTCATAATTAATTATTCATGTGGTGGCCAGTCAAAATGTCTAAATAGGGTATTGAGTTGTTGATGAATCTATTGCAACTCGGTCAAAATTTGATCTTGGCGTTGTTTAAGTCGATCTTGACGTTGTTCAAATCGATCCATCCAAATTCCTATGTCATCGATAGATACGGGAGGTACTTGCTCTAGTGGAGGTGATTCCTCAAAGGGACCAGTTGGAGGAGATAGATTACCCCTAAAATTTGGTATTTCAAGTTCTGGTTCTGGTTGGAGGGGATCAGTCCTTCTAGGATGTCTAGTCTATATACCATTTCTAAATGTACATCTCATCCGTCGAAGTATATTTCTATTTATGATACTAAATTTGTTTCATTTTATAACTTCTTATAGGCATGGAGTAATCTTGTGATTAAGCCACCATATGGAAGCATCATGTCCTTTTTTGATAGTTCAATCATGTCGTATTTACACCCGAGAGAAATGGTTCTTCATGGCTTTTAAGAGGGTTTTTCGGTTGTTCGTCCACCGTTGTTTAACGGATTGGACTACACTTATTGGAAAACTCGAATGAGAGTTTTCTTGATTTCTATGAATTTGGATTTATGGAATGTTGTTGAAAATGGTTTTCAACTTCCCTCTAAACCGGTGAACGAATGGTCGGATTTGGAGAAGAAGTATTTTTCTTTAAACGCAAAGGCTATGAATACCTTATTTTGTGCTTTGGACAAAAATGAGTTCAATCGGATTTCTACATGCGAAACGACTTTTGATATTTGGCGAACACTTAAAGTCACGCATGAGGGAACTAGTAGAGTCAAAGACTCGAAAGTTAACATTTTATTGCTTGATTTTGAGCTTTTTCGAATGCAATCAAGCGAGACTATAGGCGACATGTACACCCGTTTCACGGATGTCATCAATAATCTAAGAGTTCTTGGTAAATCTTTTTCAAATTTAGATCTCGTAAACAAGATCTTAAGATCCCTTCCAAAAAGGTGGGATCCTAAAATAACCGAAATACAAGAGATAAAAAATTTAAATGATTTTCCATTAGAAAAATTAATCGGGTCATTAATGATCCATGAAATGACACTTTTGAAATATTTTGAACCCGATGAGCACTTGAACCACCTTCCAAAGAATAGGAAGGATTTGAAACTCCGGACAAATGAATACCACTTGAGCGATGACTCAAGTGATGAGGACAATAATGAACTTGAACTTCGAACGCTAAATCTTAATAAGTTCATTAAACAAAAATCTAAAATAAACAATAAACTTGAACAAACGAAGAGGCCAAAGAAGAGGAAGGCAACCAAGGATGTATCAAGAACTTCAAAAGGTGAAACGATGAATTGGGCTTTGATGGGCTTCGACTACAAGGTAAGTAACTCAACTCTCTTGAATTATTTTGAAATTACTTGAAGTTTTTCATGAGTGCTTAATTTAGATAGTAGGAATAGGAAATAAAAAATTGTTTTTTAAAAATTATATCATGTTTTTCCTTTTAGCATCTTTTGAAAAATTAAAAAATTTGATCATGAAAAGTATATTGCTAAGGTTTCATGCATGTTATGTTTTGAAATGTTGAATGATGTATGCAACATTAGGGATGATAATTATATGATATGTGATAATGCTTAGGATTAATCCATGCATATGTATCTTGATGATTTTATGTTATGCATGAGTTTTTGAAGTAAATATTGATTTGAAACTCTTATTTTAGATTAACATGTTTATAGTCTAATTATTTTTATGACATATTAAGATGACATAGTGCATGTACATCTATGTATGAATTTCTTGATTGTCTTTTGATGATAGATGTGTTATCATGATGTGTTTGGTCTTGACAGCTTCATGACGAAACTTATGTTTTGATTTTAAATTATGATACATGTTTTCATAAAAGACTTGAATACCCTCACATGAAATCAATTGTATGAAATGGAAATAAATTTTCTATCCTATTGAAATTAATGAATTTATTTTACCAATCTTGTGAATCTCATGAAAATAAACATGATGAATATTTTGAAAATAAATGAGTGTATCATGCATTTGGTCTTAATGATTTCTCTTGAACATACTTTTTGAAATCATAATGATTAATATCAAGATATTAAAAGGATGTTATCACGGAATCATGCTTGATGATTTTTTTGTATGAAATTTATCTTTCTGTCTTAAATGTTGACACTTATTTTATTAAAGGTAAAGGCATGTTTATAAGAAGCAAATCACATGAATAGAAATTTATAAAAACGAAATGTGATCCTCTATCTTATCGACTTTTCAATAAATCTATACTTGTCATGTATGAATTTATTGAATGTGACTTTGAGGATGATTTCAGATTTCACAAATGCTTGATTGATACTTATGACATGAGACACATTTTAAATATGAATCATGTTCAATGCTTCAATCATGTTATATCTCCCTTAATTCATTTTGTTCTCCTAGATTTATTTACCAAAGAGGAGAATCTTCCGAAAATGAAATGATACAAATGAATCACTTATCGATATGTCTTTTTGAAATATCTTTTTAATGTGATGTTGATAATTTGAGATGCCTATTGGAATTCATGACATGAGATAATTGAATCCTTGACTTACTCTGGCTTGAAAATAGATGTTTAAAATCTTGCTTGATGAGTTGTTTTATAAGATTTTGCCTTTACGTCTTGAACTTTCATGCTTATCTTGATTTAGCATATAATGACTAAGGCATGCTAAGATGAAAAAGAATCACTTAAAAAATGCTTTTCCCATCTGATCGAGATTAATGATTTCATGATATTTTGTGAATCTCAAAATTGATTTTGATGACTCGATTATGAATTTCAAGTTAATGATTTGATTTAAATGAGTTTTATCTAAATCATAATCTTGATCTTGTAAAATTGGAATCACAAATAATGTCTTTTGGTATTCATGAATTGATACTCACAATATAAAAGTATTGGTATTCATGACTTGAGTTTGATTGAAACATTGTATGCTTAAATTAATCATTCTCCTATGTTTCAAAAATTCTTTAAATGCCTTATGTGATGATTGAAAATTAATTTACTTTATGATAAATCTTTGTATACCATTTTGAATCTCTTGAAAGTAATGTTGAGATTTTGATGAATTTGACGATTTGAATTTGAATGAGTTTGTATTCGAATTATGATCTTGACTTCTTGGATTTACTACTTAGATTTTGTTTAATCACAATCTCTTCTTTGTACACCTACAATTTTTGTTATTTATAAAAAGAAGAGATTTGATAAAATGAATCATTGTTGACTTAATGTTCGGTATCATGAATACTTTATTATCATACATGAAAATAGTGATAAATATTTTGAAAATAAACGTTTGTATCATATTATATGATTTTACATTTTGTGCATGATGAGTTATAGTGATGATTGAAATAATGATTGAAATGATATGAATGATGATTTAGAATCATGCATATAATGATGAGTTTATATGTTTTGAAAATATATATGATGATTTGGTATTATGCATGCAATAATGATGCACACAATGATGAAATATTCATGATAAAATTATTATTTTCATATTCATGACTTGAATCTTCCTTTCTTTTTGCCAATGACAAAGGGAGAGAAAGAGTTGCTAACGTGCTATCTTGAATTGATGTAAAGGGTCATCTCAAAGAGAAATTAGCTACCTTGCACAAGTCAAAAAAATGCAAGAACTTGCTTACTTTCTTGCACATCTAAATAAAAGATACAAATGTAACACTTGCCAAATTGTTTGATTGCCTCATGTAAAACATGGTCCTTGCTAGTTTGGTATTTTGCTAAGGAAGCAAAAATGACACTTCTCAAAAGAGAAGAAAGAGCTTGCTTTCTTGAACATCTTTAATTTGCTAGCTAGTATGTAGTAAAACTTGCATATTGTAAAAGTTGCTAGCTTGTAGAGAAGCAAAGAATTGCTATCTCGAAAGAATAAAAAAATGCAAAACTTAGAAAACTTGCACTATAATTGCTCTTGTCATGCTTTGTATCAAAAATAGGTTGATATCCTTAAAAGCATCGTACTAAATTTTTTAGTATCTCAATGTATTACATGTATCGCAAATTAAAATTTTTGAGACTATTATCATATCATGTTTAACAATTGATGTCTTTTATGACATGATTTCTTTGTATTTTTGTCTTGTATGTATCATGTGATGATTGAAATATTGATTGATGCAAATTCATAATTTAAGTAAAAGTCTAAATCATTGGTTCCTCTCCTTTTCGACAATGACATAGGGGGAGAAAGATTGCTAGCTCAAGGCAAATGCTGGCAAGCTTGTACTTTTCTTTTCTTTTTGACAAAAACAAAGGGGAGAAAGTTTTTGCTAGTTAGAACATATAAAGAAAAGCAAAGTACAATCTTGCACAAGAAGCAAGTGTTGAATTGTCATGATTGAACTTAAGAATCATACTATGCTTTTGTGCTTATATGTTGTGATGAAAATCTAGCTTCATGTTACAAAAACTTGCATATCTTTTAAAATAGTTAGAGCTACCTTTTCTTTTTGTTGATGACATAGGGGGAGAAGTATATTGATGACTTCATGCATTGAATTGAATATTTTATATATTTGCATGATGGTTTAAATAATATGTGATGAATGTTACTTGGATTTGGGATAAACCAAGTATTCTATCAATGGTATATTGATAGTGGGAGTTTAACCCCGGAGAGTTAAGGTTAACTCCGTTAGTCATCAATTAGTTGTCATCATCAAAAAGGGGGAGATTGTTGAATCTCATATTTTGATGATGAAACTAATTGATTGTGTTTAGATATTTAATTACATTTTGAGTGATGCAGGTCTACTCGATCATGATTAGACAGTTGACGCAGGAGGAATTGACGTTGCACCGTAGGAGATCGCATCAAGATATTAGACAGCAGAAGGCTTCGGACATTGGGCATCGGGCCAAGGAGAGCGGAATTGCGCCAAGGATATTAGGGTTACAGAGGTTAACCATCGATTGGGCAACAAGCCGCAAGAGAGGATGATGCGTTGAAGAATCGGATGAAGCACCAACCAATGATGTATCGGGCAACAGAATGTCAATTCGCATTGTAATAATTGTCTAGATCGGAGTAGAGTTTTGGCTTGTATGTGCAGGATTAACTACGATACCGATCAAGACATAAAGCAAAATAAAGTGTTGGAGTCAAGCGTGAAGGATTCATTGCGAGTTCGAGAGTTCGACGAAAGTCCGAAGGTTCATCAGGAATGCTGCCGGAACTAGCCGAGAATGAGTAGGGAGCTTGCCGAAGGGTTTTTCGGAAGCTTGCCGGAAGGTTCGTTGGAAGTTCGTGGAGCTCACCGAGAAAGATCGGAGCTTGCCAAAGAAGATCGTTGGAACTCGCCAAGATCAAATCGTGAAGTCTAGGAGCTTGTTGGGAGTCCGCAGAATGATTTTGAGAGTTTATCGGAAGACCGCCGAAAGAAGTCTTGACTTGCAGTCTTTGTAATAGCTTAGGAAATGTCTTTAAATTCATATTTAGTATATTAATTAGGGTTAGGATTAGGTGTTAATCCTATAACCCAAGTAGGGGCCAATTGGGCCCGAGTTCGGACTGGTTTGGGCCAAGTTTGGAGCCCAACTAGTGAGCTAAAATAGTGTAGGCACTGGCACCGCTCAGAACCCGAGAACTGAGCGGTGGCACAGCCGGACTGGGCGGTGGCACCGCCAATACACTATCAGTGTCAGACACTAATAGGCGGTGGCACCGCCAGCCTCGGAAACCCAAGAGAATTCAAAATTTGGAGCTCAAATTTGAATCATCTTGGGGTCTATAAATACCCCTCAATTCTCAACAGAGAATACAACCTTTGAGATGCAAGAGATTGAGATAAAAGTCTTAGCAAAGTCTTTAGCAAGTTTTTGTTTTCAATAGCTTGAGTGTTCACCTACCTCTTTCTCTTTAAAAATTTGTAAGAGTGTGAATCACTTGTAAAATGTTGTAAGAGGGGTATTTGTCCTTCCCCTTCAAAGTGATTTGATAGCGAAAGTTGGGAGCTAGATTGAAGAAGGGTTCGCAAGTGGATGTAGGTCATTTTAACCGAACCACTTTAAATTGGTGCATTCCTTGAACGTGTGAGTTCTTACCTTTTTGAAACTATTATTTACATAGCAACAAGCTTTCAATTTTCATCCTCTCACTTTACTCGAGCTACTTTCTCCAGGTCATTGATGAATTGAAATCTCTATGCATTTACGAAATCATTTTTAAACTTACGAGTTTTAATCCGCTGCACTAATTCACCCCCCCTCTTAGTGCCACTTCGATCCTAATACCAAGAACGCTAGTTCTAAGGAAAAATGATGTAAAAAAACTTAACTCTTTCTTATCTATACCTAGAGTTTTTGTTTAATAGTTTATAAGCCATTATTCTCGATTGATTTTGGGTGACCTAAGGTTCGAATTAAAATATAATTTTTTAATATATCGTGTATGATTATGTTGAAATTCTAAGACTTTTTGAATGACTAATCAAAATTTTATGCTTAGAGTTATAGATTTATCAATCAATCTAAAGCATATAGAATTTCCTTTTTTTTTTGTAAAAGAGTTTTGTTTTAGATGGATTGGCACCTTTATAATTCAATTTTATTATAATAGAAAAGGTGATGATAGTTAAATTGAGAGAGATTTAGTCTCTAAATGATTTTGTTCTAAGTTAAAATTTAGTGTTTATTTTATTTTATATGTCTTCTCATTTTCTATAAAATTTCATAATAATACAAGATGGTTTAATCAATAAGAAAAGTGAAGAAGATTACTTTACAAAATTGTGTAGTTGCTAGATTAATAGCAATTAGGTTATTTGATTATAGAGTGAATTATGGATAAATTTATAACATCCTAATTAATATTATATTAGAAGAGGGCTAAACTAAGATAAACCTATAAGGGTTTGATGGATGTACTATTATCAACTTCACTTTAAGTATTTTGATTAATAATTTAACTAAGCAAAGTTAATAGGTCAATTATCTCATTATGGTAGATCATGACATTTGGTACTAAGTCGGTTTAATATTGGTGTTTAAAACATCAAGCACTTAATTTAGGGAGTTTGTAATTCCTCGATTAGTCTCATATGGAAAGTGGGTAAGACTAAAACTTATACAGATCTAATAAGTATATTACTATCGATCTTAGTGAAAGGGTTTTGACTAATAGTTTGGGTAAAACAAAATTAATAGACTAGTTATTACAGGTCATGATAAAATTTAAGTGAATTTATAGATTGATTATATTCTAATTTAGAGGAGATTCTATTAAACTTTTACTATATTGTATTGCTATAAATTATTATAAATAAGTAATTCAAGATATAGGGTTATTAATTGACATATCTCATAACCATATACTCCAAATTTAATAGGTTTATAATTCCTTAACACACTTGATCATTGAGGACTCTGGCCCATCGTCGGTACCTTCATTTTGAATCAAATATTACTGTATATAAGGGAAACCTATCCTTTTAAGTTAGTGTATTTCAAAATTATTAATTTTTTGGCTATACTATTTTTTTATGTCATTATTAAATTAAAAAGTAACATTATAACTCTAGCCATGAATATAGAGTATATATAGAACTTGAAGTAGAGTTATATTTCTATACCTTCAATTTATTTCCTTTTTAACTCAATGTTGATGAGACTTTAAATCACCTCTTCTTCTTTTCCCTACAGCACTATGAAAATCCCTTGAGACCCAACTGTAGATCTCAATACCTTGTATGATAGAACCTACCTATACGAAGGGTTGAATCTTGGCTAAAGTCTTATCTATTCTAAGAGCCTTGATTGTAATATATAATATTGATTGCAACATATTTTTAGTGGATTTAGAGGTTTGACTGGATCTTCAAAAAAGACAAAACTTCTTGCAGTAGTATCTATTTAGGATGATTTTCTAAACTCATGAGGATTCTAGGGGAAGATCTTACTTAAAGATTTTATAGTCTAGGCCAAATTCTAGATAATTTAACCATAACTATGATGGATCTTTGAATTAAAACAAAGACGAGGGCACTACTTTTATTTTGTGTTCCGATATTAATCATGTATGATTTGCTTGTAGCAAATATTAGAGGCGATAAAACATTTTCTTCTTTTGATAGTCTTTCTAAATTTTTGTTAGATGGTGTTAGTTATATATATATATATATATATATATATATATATATATATATATATATATATATATATATATATATATATATATATATATATAATATATATATATAACAAAGTTATCAATTGACTAACAATTTATGCAAGAATGTATCTTAGACATGGTCATGTCCCTCCTACTTTTTTCTTCACTTATAACCCATAGTCTTATGGTGACATTTGTACCCATGAAATTTAGTAATTAATTTTTTCTAATTAAAAAAATATATATCTTTGTATTTTTAAAAGTTTCAAATTTGTATTAGCTAAGCTTATTTACACACTTGAAGAAATAATAAATACATTCGAACAAATGATAAAATAAGAAAATTAATTTGTTTTGTTTTAGTTTTGAAACAATTTAACTATTAATTAACATGTGTCTAAAGACAT
This sequence comes from Musa acuminata AAA Group, assembly GCF_036884655.1. Classification (NCBI taxonomy): domain Eukaryota; kingdom Viridiplantae; phylum Streptophyta; class Magnoliopsida; order Zingiberales; family Musaceae; genus Musa; species Musa acuminata. The sequence continues at coordinate 35,775,894 of NC_088346.1, read as the reverse complement.
ATCTTATCATTCAATAATCAAACCCCTACTCACAACATTAGTCTAATGGATGCAGATTTCTATAGCAATATAAGTCAGACATTTCAAATATACTTATAATAATAATAATAATAATAATAATAATAGTATAAAATTATTTAGCAGCCATCTCACCGGTGATGTCATGTGGAACACAGTCTTCCTGGCTGACCGCTATTGACAGCCACTATGTGAACGTAAGCATTAGGCAAGCAGAATGCTCCACAATGTGATTACTGCGTTGTGGGCAGTTCATACAGCCACAGAAAGTGCGGCCTCAGTCTATGTTTGACCCTACCTGCTCATCCCTGCTCCACAAAGAAGAATCATATCTCCCAGTAATCATTAGTATATTGACACCCAATCTCCAATAGTAACCCAGTTCAATCCCCCTCCCCCGTCACAATCATATCATCAACAACCAGGCCCGCCGCGCTATGACCTGTCTCCCACCAAAAAGTCAACCCTCTTTGACCTCGCCTAAAAGCCTACGAACAAACAACAGTAATAATTCTTCTCACAGATCGTTCATCTGCTACATCGTAAACAAATGTAAAAACTTTGGGGAAAAAATGAATCTGTAACATCTAATTCTTTAAAGAAGTAATAATTTTTCAAAGTGTGGGACCCATCTGATTCGGGGTACGTGTCGCCTTGTCAGGCGCCCGATACTGCTTTTAATATCACCCACCGGCTTCCGATCCCCGATTCCCCATTTAGTAAAATGGCATTTATAACCAGAAAAATTGGAAGATGCATTATAAATCCTGCACATTAATCACTTCGTTTACATACCTCGCTATAGATCGATAGGATAATTTCATTTGCCACTTATTTTGAGCGTTCAACGATGCCGGAAATATATTTAGAAGCCTTCTAAGGGATAGTGTGGTTCATTAAATTCCTCGATCCAACCTTTTTTCTTTTATCCGCATTATTTTTATACAAGAGTTCCTAATTTTGTGAAAAGAGAAAATTAAAATGATAGGGCCGACGTGGTAATAACGAGGAAGAATTAGGGGCAAACCGTCATTTGAACCTACCCAAGTCGACCAACTTTCTTGACCGGTTCCGCGCGAGCGCAGCTCCTACGGGCAGGTTCCGGTGTTGGATCAAGTTCCCAGGGCTCCGGAGAACGCCGGAGAATCCCGACTCTGCAGGTTGGCTTCGCCGCGCTTCTGGCCCGAAGCTAACCGGCGGGCTTAGGCAGATGGAGAAGCCCGAGACGGCGCCGACGGCTCCGTGGTTAGCCGCGAACTGTCGCTTCGGCCTTAAATTCGACCGCCGCCACTCATCACTGTAGTACCCGCTGACGTCTTCGTTCTCCATCGCCGGCGACATTCCACTCTTCACCGCGCGGCACGACCTCGGCGCCCTCCACGGCGGAGGAGCCTCCTCCTCCGCGGCCGACCAGAGCTGAGACTTCTTCTTCTTCTTCCAACGGCCGCGGATCAGCGCCGAGAACCAAGAACCAGAGGCCGAAATCTTGGGAGCTCCCAAAGCGGTCTCCGCCTCCTCTGACCTGCGATGCCCAAACAGGGTCCTCAAAACGGAGAACCTCTGCGTCCGCCCGCCGTCGATCTCGCGGAGCCTGTCGCAACCGGATGCCGCGCTGAAGGTTGGGCCTACCTGGGGGGTGCTGAAGAACCACTGGTAGTGGTGGTGAAGGCGGGGATGACCAGGGGAGGCGTCAGATCCGACGGACCTGCGATGGGCGACGTAAGGAGAGACGGATCGGTGGAACACAAGGGGAGGCTGCGGAGGCAGCGGCCACGGTGGGTCCGATCTCCAGCGGCCGTAGTTGTAGTTGATGGAGGACTCGTTCTGGGCGGCGATGAGGGCAAGAAGTCGCTCCCGGAGGCAGGAGGCACAGACGCCAGCGTCGCACACGCTGGGGTGACTCTTGCACGTCATCGCTCAGCCGCCTCAGCCACCTCGTCGTTGCTGATCCCCCGCCACCCTCCTCCTCCTCCCCCTCCCCTTACTGATCTTGCCATTGACGACGCTCCTCTCCACGTCCCAACTAAATCTGACGAAGTAGGGTTGGAGAGAGTCGGGGATGATGCGCTCTTCCTGCCTCGCCCGTTTCCCAAATCAACCAACTGGAGTTCTTATATGCAAAATTTTGTTGACATGTTCCCCCGAAATAGTTTTATCCTGCCCAATAACGCAGCGTGACAAGTGGGTCCCACGATGCTGTTGGTTATTACTTGGACATCTCATTCTTGTTTCAGGATAAGTCACTAGTACCTGAGGAACAGGATATCTCTGGGCCATGTGCCGCTCGCACGAAATGCTGCAACTAACTTAGTTGAATGACGGCCGGAATATCAATAACACTTGTCTACTCGTTCGCCGTCCCCGGCAGTCGTACCTTTTGCTGATTGAAGAACATCTTAAGGCCAAAATGGGACCCAGCGAGTTATTGCCCCTCTTTGTAGGCTTCTGTTACCGGAGAAGACTTGGCGCGACCACGTCGACGGTGGAACGTATACGGCGTACGGGATACAGTATTCGTCGAGGAAGAGGATCCCGAGTGATGTCCGTCTGATATTGAACGGACGTTGGATATGGCACGAATACCGAAACTGGGTTCGGCGTTGAGGACCGCACCGATGCCAATTTAATTCATTGGGTGGCAGTACCTTTCGCTGACATTGCCATGTCGCACAGACAACATGAAAACAACGTACGCTTAGATTGCAACCAAATTAGATCTATCCGATTGGAGCATTATGCACACAAGATAGGCTGTCTATTAAATGCGCCACATCCTGGACCATCACCCGCAATTGATTCCTCGGTCATTTGTGTCTCACCAAATGGTCCAAAGTACGTCTACTTTGGTTTAATGTGATCAATTTAATAGATTTAATCTCGATGGTGTCTGTTCTATACATCGTCAATATCCTTTAATATACTTGTGAAATAACTATGATGTTCCTTTTTGGAATTGATTCAAAAAGATGTGGAATTGTTCTTTATATATTCTTATATGACTTTCGTATTTATTATTATTCGACATTTTAACCGTAACCTTTCAAAAAACTAAAAGAGCAACAATAGCAACAATAAGAGCAAGGGGAGAGAAAAGACGATGTGAGTGATCTTCATCAACTAACTCAAATGATTGATGATTTGAAGGAGATATCCATGCTCTAGTGCGCATCTTCTTCCTCACAAAACTTGGTGTACTCCTTGGATCCCATCAAAGATTTTACTTCGGATGGGTCACTGGGTCGAACCTTGATCATCCATCCATCTTCATATGGGCTGGAGTTGATCTGAACAAGAGAATCAAGGGAATAATTCGACGAGGTCATGTTCATTTCAGCTGCTGTTTCCAGTATGAATCACTGCAAAGATTGAGTTGTCTGATGGATGAAACTTGAGGGAGGCGGAGCTGCAGGAATTACCAGGCCAGGGGTTTCAGTGAGCCTGGTGTTGATCTCAATGACTTCACCCGAGACAGGGGAGTTGACGTCGCTTGTTGCTTTGACACTCTCCACTGCTCCAAAGCTGCTCCCTTTTGCCACAGCTGCGCCGGACTCAGGCAGTTCCACGAAGACCACCTCTCCAAGATGGCCCTGATCAGCAAACACAGCATGAGTAAACCATGATTTCTCTCTCTCTCTCTCTCTCTCTCTCCACAAGAAAATAGTAGCAGTCAATTGAAATAGCCTGGCAATTTTTTTCATCCACATAATAAGGTTGGTGCTGTTGACGCTGGAAAGTATTTTTAAATTTCTTAAATGAAAACAAGCAGTATGGAGGATAAATTACCTAAATAATAAGAAATTCTAACACAAGATAGTTATTTTGTAACCCAAGATATATAAATGTACATATATACATATATATATACATATATATATATATATATATACATATACATATATATATATATATATATGTATATATATATACATATATATATATATATATATATGTGTGTGTGTGTGTGTGTGTGTGTGTGTGTGTGTCACCAAAAATTTGATATTAGTTTGGTAAAAAAATTGCTTTTAAGATTTTTCTCTATTAAATTTTGAAAGATTGGAAATTCTTGAAAATTAAAAATTGATTGCTCCATATTATCCCAAGACTTCTCTAATTATCTCGAAAGGTGGAGGAAAAAATATCAAGTTCATATGGAAGAATAAACAGAAGGTTTTAAGTTTTCGGATTGGATTGATTTAGGAGAATTTTATTCACTGTACTTTGTTATGTTTAAGAGTAAAAAAATTTAAGTTTTCTTTGTGAATATAAATAGAAGGTATCAAACTAGGTAAAAAAAAATTCACTATGTTTTAATTCGTTTTCATTATTGATTATATTAATTAAGGGTGTTTTTCAGCACAAAACTTTTTCCATTACATTTTGGACAAACTTTGTACAGAATTTATCATTAAAATGAAAAAGACTAAAATTTTGAGAAGCCACTCGGAAAGCAGAAAAAATGAGATCCAAATATGTTCTTGGATGCAGGAGAAAAAGGTTTTAGTAGCACCTGGGCGTGATCGGTGATGCCGACGGTCGCCACAGATCCCTCCTGCTTCACCCACTCGTGAGAACCAGTATACTTCAATCCTTCGATAACTGCAGTCAAACGTGACAATTCTCATGATATCTCTTTGATATAGAATGCAAAACAGACTTCATTGTTTAACCAGTCTTCACTGATGAAGTTCTCAGTGAGGACTCCGAGAGAACAAGCTGGCACAGAATGCATTCAGTTTCTGCAAACTCTCTCCATGCAAATGGAGAAGAATCCCACATCCTTGAAGAACACTTCTCAGTGGAGTGAAGGGCAGATGCTGCAGGCGGTAAGAGTTTCTTACCGGAGGAGAAACTCCTAAAGATGGAGAAAGCAGGGAAAGCAGGTCTGCTGCTACTGCAGGAGATCCTGAGTGCATTGGCAGTAGAAGAAGCCCACAACTTGAGAGCCATCGTATCTCCTTACTTCCTCCTTTCTTCAGTTTCCTCCTCCTCACTTGTAGTTGGAGCAGAACATACAGGGATAGAGGATGGTTGGATTATGATGGGTTGGATGACTGGTGGATATTCATAGCCTCATCCTTGACAAAGAGGATTATAAATTGCCAATAATTGAGCTTTTCTACCACCTATTTTATCATTTCATATCATCTAAATGTGAACTTGGAATTTTGTGTTATTGCCTTGTGCAGCATGTGATTAATTTGTCAAGTTGTAGGATGATGATGGCTTCATATTTTACCAAAATGAGCAAATCAAGTGTCACCTACTGAAACACATAATGGAAAGTCATGCATAACAAAACTTGGGATGGACAATACTTTTTGTTAATCTTCTCTTATCTTGTAACATTTCTTGTGCTCCTCTTGTTTGATACATATATGTTTCCTCTTGTTTCTTGTTGCTTCACCTCAAGTTCTGTAGGTACAGCCTTGTGTCTCTTGTCAAACCATTGATGCAAACATATTCTTTGGTCTCTCCTTATTCTTCTTTTAACTCCTTGATATCACCCAAACTTGATGCATCAGGAGACAACAGAGAAGTGATCATTGGGATGAAATTAATAAGCCAATTAAGAACTATTCATAAATGGGATTATAAAGTATATTATAACTTCGAGTCACCATTAAGTTATGTCTAGCCGTATATCATGTTAGTGTTTGATCCTAAATTATATTCAACTTTGATTAGTAAAAGAATTTATAACATCCTCATTTATTCCTATATCAAATGTGATAAGATTTAAATTAATTTATAAGAAAGATATTGTACTATATATATATATATATATATATATATATATATATATATATATATATAATAAATCATCTTTTATTCCCTTCCCAAGAATTACAAGATCTCTCTCTCTCTCTCTCTCTCTCTCTCTTGCAGTCAAGACTTCTTTCTTGAGAAAAAGGCAACCTGCCGCCGACCGATGGAACAAAAAGGACTCACCACATCACCTCTGTCTTTTTACAATTTACAACCTTGTCTGGATTGGAGACAGAGAGACGGAGATGGAAGGAATGATGTGCTTCTTGTGAGAGAGGGGATGGTGGGGGAAATGGGAGGATTAACTTGACTCCTCGTCAGACAATTACTTGCCTTATTCTTCTGCTCCTTTCTCTACACCCCCCATCCCCCTACCATTCATTTCCCGAAGCTCTCGAAAAACTCAAATCGATAGTATCTTCTCTTCCATCTCCCTGGCTCCCATGGTATCCTCGAAACCCAAGTAAGCATCCTCTTCTAAAGCGATCTCTCAGAGCTTCTCCCTCTAATCCTCTTGTTCAAGCTGCCATCTTTCTCAGTTGTTTATGGTTTTCTTATAGCATTCGCGTCAGGGTTTTGGCTCAAATATGGCAGTTTTTGTCTTAAAATGTTTGCTTGGGAAAGTCGATCTGTTTCTGTTCTGTGTTGTTTGATTTTGTGAACGAGCTGCAAATTTTAGCATATATGATCAGTACCTGCACCTGCTGCATTCTGTTGTTAATCTGGATGATCGTGACTAATTGTGCCTAATCTGAATATGGTGTTTGTAGGCCATTGCTTTTGCTGGTTACCTGGCGATTTTAGCATCTTTTTATTGTTTACTATTGCTTGTTCTTCTTCAAACTGCCATCTTTCTCAGCATTTTAGGATAGCATTTTGCTTCAGGGTTTTGGCTCAGATATGATACATTCTGTCTTCAAATTATTGGTCCATTTCTGTTGTGTCTTGCTTGATCATGCGGTCAAGCAATTTTTAGCCTGTGTGTGTCAACAGGCCTTCACCTGCTGCAATCCGGTTCTTGTGAATTTGGATGCTCTTGACTAATTAATTAATTGTGCCTGATTTGAATGTGGTTTTTCTAGTTACCGCATTGGTATCACTGGTTACCGCAGGGTTTCAAGCATCAAGATGCTTCTTTTATTGTTTACTATTGCATTTGCACTTGATTTGTGTATTTAATTCTCTTTGGCTAATAAGTTTACCGAATATGATTTTAGTTTACTAAATCTATGACTTAGTTTCTTCTTTGCTTCAGTAGATCTGATTTTGCTGTGGAGTCTATGGTAGAGATACTGATACATGTAAATGTAGAATAATAATCTGTATATGGGATTATCTTGCATTATTTTTCTCATGTGGTGGTTTAATGATGTGGGTGTGTAAGAAAGCCTTGATATATCTGATCTTAAACAGATCCAACCTATCTGTGGCTTCAAACGGCAACACGACACCAGCAAAATCCAAGGGTAGCAAAGTAGTCTGGAATGGATCTACCGAGTCAGCATCTGTCTGGTTCACCTTCTCCAGTGAAAAGGGCACCTTTTTTTTTGCCAAATGTATCTTCACCTGTGCTGAAGTCATCTTCTCCTGTGCCAAAGCCACACACTTTCTTGAAGCGACCACCAAAATGGGTGGACTCCAAGCAACCAACTAAGACCAGCACAAGTCCTGAAGTAGGAATGCAAAACATCGCATGCTAGGCCCAGGTCTTCTTTTGTCTGCTGATTCTTTTTCGGTGTCTTTTTTTATTGTTTTAAGATCATAATCTTGGTTGTAGAACCCACAACGAACATTGAAAGGCTCGAGCTACAAGAAAAGTTGGATGCCATTGCTGAAGATTTAAAGAAAACAAGGGCGCAATTGGCTTTTGTCGAGCAGGAGAAGGTCCAGGCTATCGAGGAGTTGAATGAAGCTAAGAGATTGACCAATGAGACAAATGAGAAACTCGCGGCCGCAATTGTTTCTAAGAAGATGATTGAGGATCGCTTGGAGGTTGAGAAGGTTCGGGCCGATGAGTTGGAACAAGAGAGCATTGAAGGTGCACGAAAAAAGGAGGAGCATCAAAAGGAACTCGAAAGCGTCCGAAATCAACATGCTCTGGATGGTTCAGCGCTGCTGTCGATGACTCGGGAATTCCAAAAAGTGAAACTTGAGTCAACTAATGCCAACATTGCAAAGAACACTGCCCTGAGCAAAGCAGATTGCTGAAACGAATGGACAAAAGGTGGATATCTTGTCGAAAGAAGTGAGCCATTTGAAGTCCTTTGTTTGATTCCAAGCTGTATAATATGAACAAAGAAGCAGCAGCGATGATTAGGAAGTTGAATGTGTTAGATTTTATGACCGATAAGATATATAATATAACTAATTGGATTCTATTGAAATATTTTAGTTAATAGAACAGAAGTCTACTTAAAGTATGATTCCTTAGGAGATAATCTTGATGGGAGAAAATCTCCTAATATTTTATCCTAGACCCTCTGTGCTCTCGTCTATAAATAGACAGGACCTCTAGGGACTGAGGGCATGCACAGATGCACATCTCGCACATCTCACAGCAAACATAGTTAAGGGATTACAGTTTTTCTCTCAACTCTTTCCTAAATCAATCTAGGTGGTATCAAAAGGTGCGCATCGTTAAACTAGAGATTACAGTTTTTCTCTCAACTCTTTCCTAAATCAATCTAGGTGGTATCAAAAGGTACGTATCGTTAAACTAGATCTAAGTATTTGATTTCAATTCTAGCATAAAGGTTATTTTCGTATTTAATATAATATATTACAGATTTTTATGCTTACAATTGGTATCAGAGCTCAGGTTTTTGAGATCAAATATATTAGATCTATTATTTTGTATGATTGATCCTTTTTCTCTATGATCGACCTTGCTGCGAATCTGTTGATGGTAAAGCTACACTGAGCAGCATACATGTCGCAGCGTAGCAAGCGGTAGCCGTACGCGGGCATCACAGTGCCCATTCGACGGCCGACCGCACACGGCCAGAACCCGACCATGCGACGGTCGGCCGCACGTAGGCAGACAGCCTAGGCGACGGTCGCGCGTGGGTAGGTCATGCATAAGCGACGGCCGCGCGCTGGCAGCAGCCACACGCGGGCAGGAATCACCGCAATAGTAGCGGTCACACGCTAGCAACAACCGTGGCCATCCATGCGCGTCGTCCGCACGTAGGAAAGGCCGTAGCGGCCACGCCGCACGCACAGACATGAATCACCGTAGCGGTCGCGCGCGAGCAACGGCAGCGCCACACGTGCAGGCGACGGTAGCAAGGCAGATTAGGGTTTTTGGCATAATTATGGTTTTGCCCTCGAGGCTAGGGTTTTACAAAATTACAGTTCTACCGCTTGCAAAATTTGTAATTCCAGTTTATATTCTGTCAACATATTTATAGTTTTGCCCTTGGGTCTAATTTCTGCCAAATTATAGTTCTGCCCTTCATAAATCATATATTTTCGATTTATATCCTATCAAATATTTACAGTTTTATCACTATGAAATTGAGAAATTTGGTTTATATTCTTAATTATAAAATTGATAAATATGACTTATTATAATTATGATTGAATTTAATCATGATTATATTTTGACTATTTGATTAAAAAATATAAATTATGGTTTGGTTTTATAGTTTGCTCATATGAATTATTGATTATACATGTGGTAAATAAAATCAAAACCCAATTTTTGTTTTTGGAATTTTATTTACTTATTCACATGTATATATTTGAAATTATGAAATAATGTTTACCTTTCACATTAAGGCATGATTTATTTGTTATCATGATTATCATATGAGTTTTCTTTTGCTGATTAATATTCAATAATTATTATGGTTATTATTCTATTATTGAACTACTTAGCATTAATGTTCAATAATTATTCGGATTGTTATTCTATTATTGAACTACTTAGCATTAATATTCAATAATTATTATGATTGTTATTTTATTATTGAACTACTTAGCATTAATGTTCAATAATTATTATGATTGTTATTCTATTATTAAACTACTTAGCATAAATTAAAGAAATTTGATGAATATTATTTGTAATTCATCTCCCTAAGTTTTATTTGACTTGTAACTGCCAAAGTGGCTTGGAATGATAGACTTTTGTGATATGAATTACAATAAAAGTTTTATCATTTATAGGACATTTTAAATTTTATTTTATATTATTGTATTGGTCTTGTAGCCACCAAAGTGATTTAGACTAATAACTTATAAAATAATATTAAGGAATTAGTCCTAAATGATATTAAGAAAATAATATTCATAATGACACATATAATTAGAAGATTTAGATAATCCCAAAAGAGAATCTAATTCAAATAATTATGTGATGGGGTATGATGATACTGTTTTGGATATCCTTGCAGTTTAGGGTTGTATACCCAAAGGTAACAATACTATTCCACAAGGATGGTATCAGTCCTCCATAAATGTTCTTGAATAAACACTACATATGCCAATATTTCACCTAAAACTGTAATATAGATTATATCAATAGTTTATTCATTTTTTATAAACTCAAAGTATTAATGTTATTTTATATTTTTGCAGTAGTACTTCTGCCTATACATTCTTATACTTCTAATGTCCCTATACTCTCTGGATCAAATTATTCAGAATGGTTAGAACATATGAAATTTACATTGGGTATATTAGATCTTAATTTATCATTACTTGTTGAAAAGCCTACAAACTTAATTGATGAAAGATTGTAGAATAAGTTAATGAAATGAAGGCTTGGGAAAGATCTGATAGCTTTAGTTTAATGTTCATAAGAATGTCGATTGCAAATAACATAAAAACTTCATTACCGATTGCAACTAGTGCACAAAAATATTTAAAGGTTATTGAAGACAGAAGTGTGATTCAAAAGTAACTTCATTTTGAACTCGTAAACAAGATTTTGCGTTCTATTTCTAAGAGGTGGGATTCAAAAGTAACTGCAATACAAGAAGCAAAAAACCTAAACAACTTACCACTTGAAGAACTAATTGGTTCATTGATGACATATGAAATGGTGCACAATGCACATGATGAACATGTTGAACACAATCACCTTCCAAAGAACAGGAAGGATTTGAAATTCTGGACAAATGAATGCCACTTGAGCGATGACTCAAGTGATGAGGACAATGATGAACAAAACAACCTTCCAAAGAACAGGAAGGATTTGGGACATAGAACATTTGAAGACCCCTCGAGCATAAGCTCAAGTGATGGTGAACTTAAACTACAAATTAAACGAAAATTAAAAGGCAAAAAGAATGGAACTACTTGCTTTAAACGCAAGAAGAAGAATAAAAATTGGGATGAATCGAGCTCCTCCGAAGAGGAGAAAGTCAACAAAAGCGAGGCGGCAAACTACGCCTTAATAGCCTACGACGTTGAGGTAATTAAAATGCCTTTGGTTTATTTTGAAATTACTTGATGCTTTTATGATGTATTTTCTTTTTTAGTTTAGAATTAATTTTCTTGAAAATTACATGTTCAAAAATAAAAATACAAAAATTATGATCATGCTTGTAATTTCGAAAATGATAATATTACATATCTTATGATAAACAAACAAAATGATTTTGATTGAAAATATGAAATCAGAGTTAAAAAACAATAATGTGTTTCATGGTGATGTCCATTGTTATTTCTCGATTTTGAGTATATTAAATCATGTTTAATTTGAAATTATGATTAATGAGTTTTATCAAAATCATGATCATGATTTGTCAAATTAAAATAATAGGAATGATGATTCGGAATCATATAATAATGAGTTTATATGTTTTAAAAAATATACGATGATAATGATGCATGCAATGATGAAACATTCATGATAAAATAATTGTTTTGACATTCAAGACTTGAATTTTCATCAATGCTATTTACCTTTATCATAATTTAGAACTTAAATTAAAGGGTCTTCCCTTCTTTTTGACAATGACAAAGGGGGAGCAAAACATGTTTGAGAGCTAATTTGCTAGCTCTTATAATTCAAAAAAAGGGAGAAAGAAAATAATTACACTTCTCAGGAATTGCTATCTTGAACATCACCAAGAAGTGCTATCTTACAAATCTCAAGATGCACAAATACAAACATGCAAAATTTGTAATTTTGCACATCATTAAAATTTATGATGCTCATGCATGTTCTAAAATGTTATAAGATTCACTAGCTTGCATGATGTAGAACTTGCTATATTGAACATCACCAAGAAATGATATCTTGCAGAAGAAAAAAGTTAACTTGCACATGTAGCAAAACTTATATTTCAAGAAGCAAGAGTTGCTTTCTTGAACATCTCAAAATTACTAGCTTGCGTGTCTTAAAATTGTAAACTTACCATCGTACTACCATGATGATGAGCATGTCTTATCTTCATGATTGTATTTGAAAAACTATGGCAAAAATACGTCCTAATGATTGAACGTGTTAAAATTATTTTTCGAACCTTCTTGATTGAATGATCGAATCACTTGATTGGCATAATGATTTTACACAATTACATGTTGGAAATTATGTGCTTGAATACAAAACTTCCATGATAACAAGCATGCTTTACCTTCAGGATTGTAATTGAATATCTATAGCAAAACCTTGTCCGAATAGAAGAAAGAGTCAAATTTCATTTTCGGATTCTCTTGAATCTAACATATCAAGTTCACTCTCTTCCAAACTTAACAAGCATATGTCATATCAAGTTTAGTTCATATCATTGATTTTTGACATATGTAATTAACTAGCAAATACATCTCTCATACACATATCATGTGAAAAATATTTTTTGAGAAATGGATTTGATGAATATGGATGAAAGTGTTTTTACTTGCAAGGATTTATTTCACATATATATCTTGGTCCTTGTAAAAATGAAGCATGATTTAATCTCTCATCGAGTCTAACTTCACTCGAAGTAAACTCACAAATAGCATGTATCACAAATAGTCTTCCTCCTTCATGCAAAAAGATAATAACAGATAAAAAAAAAAGGGAAGAAGTTTTCAAAGATATCTCCATGTCATGTTTTCCTTGAGATGTTTGATATCCTATCACTCACTGTTGGAAAATGACATGAACCTAGTTATGACATGAATAACAACAAGCACTTATGCTTAAAATTTGCTTATATCGTTCTCCATTTTGTTGATAACAATGGGGGAGAAATATATGAATTGATGCTATGAACACTGATGCTATGCTTGCATCATCAAGAGATATATGAATTGATATGATTGCCATATTTGCAATGCTTGCATCATTAAGAGATATATGAATTGATGCTATGATTGCCAAACTTGCATTATGCCATGTTTGCATCATGCGTTAAGATATCAAGAACTTGTATCGTAATTTTACGCGTTGATATCTTACCATGTGATGAAATGCTACAATTGATAAACACTTGAAATGTTTGCGTTATGATATCAAAAGCTTACATCGCAATTTTTCATTTTGATATTTGATATTAGCAAACTTGCATGATGATAAAACTTGATACTATGTTTTTCATGCAATGAGTTGAATCTATATCACAAACGATTGATTGTAATACTTCTCCTTTTTGTTGATGACAAAAGGGGAGAAGTATGTTGATGAAAGTATGTTGATGACATGACATGTGATGCATAAGTTTATGCATATGTTCATGTTGACGTGTTGCAAGTATTCATGATGAATATTGCAATGACTTGAATTCAGTTTGAATTCAAGGTTCTATCAATATGGCATATTGATAGGGGGAGTTTGTTTAAATTCTGGGAGTTAAGTTTAACTCCGTCATCAAGTGGTTGTCATCATCAAAAAGGGGGAGATGGTTGAATATCGTATTTTGATGATGAAACTACTTGATATATGTTTATGATTTAATCTGCGTTTTGAGTGACGCAGGATGCTTCGATCAGGATGAGACAATTAAAGCAGGAAAATCATGTTGTGTCGAAGGAACATGTCAGAAGATTGGACGTCGAGCCGGTGAATCGGTCTACGTATCGACAGAAGGCTTCGGGCCGTGGACTCGGGCATCGGGCCAAGAAGAGCGGGTATTGTGCAAAGGATATCGAAGTTGCGGAGTCAACTGGCCGATTGGGCAATAGGCTGCAGGAGAGGACGATGCGCCGAAGAATCGGACGAAGCGTCGAGGGACCAATGACATGCCAGACAACTTGGTTAAATTGCTTAGGATTAATTGTCTCGATCGAAGATTTGTTTTAATTGTGCAGGATTGACTATGATAACGATGAAGACATAAAGCGATACAAAGTGTCGGAGTTAAGCGCAAAGGATTTGTTGCGAGTTCGAGAGTTCGACGGAAGTCCGAAGGTTCGTCGGGAATGCTACCGGAGCTCGCCGAGAAAGATCAGAGCTTGCCGAAGAAGCTCGTTGGAACTCGTTAAGATCAAATCATGAAGTCTAGGAGCTTGCCGGGAGTCTGCAGAATGGTTTCTGAGAGTTCATCGGAAGACCGCCGGAAGTTTGCCGGAAGCTCGCCATAAGAAGTCTTGACTTGCGGACTTTGTAATAGCTTAGAAAATGTCTTTAAATTCATAGTTAGCACGTTAATTAGGATTAGGATTAGGTGTTAATCCTATAACCCAAGTAGGGGCCAATTAGGCCCAAGTTCGGACTGGTTTGGACCAAGTTTGGAGCCAAACCAAGTGAGCTGAAATAGTGAAAGAGGTGGCACCGCCAGTGTTGGAGGTGGCACCGCCCAGGAGAGGATCTCCCAGCGAAGCTGGGCGGTGCAATCGCCCCAGGCAGGAGGTGCCACCGCTTGGGCTCAGTCTCCGAGCGAGACTGGGCGGTGCAACCTCCCCTGACAAAGGTAGCACCGCCTGAGCTCGGTCTTCGAGCTCTGGCAAGAGAGGTGCAACTGCCTCAGTCAGGAGGTGGCACTGCCTGGGGCTCAGTCTCCGAGCCAGACTCAGGAGGTGCAACCGCCCCTGACAGAGAGGTGCAACCGCTTGGGCTCAGTCTCTGAGCTCTGCCAAGCGGTGCAACCTCTCCAGTCAGGAGGTGCAACCGCATGATCCCGGAATTCCGGGATTTGATCGTTTTGAGCTCCAAATTTGAACTGGGTTGGGGCCTATAAATACCCCCCACCCATTCAGCACAGAATACATATAGATAGACACCGAAATCTTGATCTTTTCTGTGATTCTTAGAGCTCAAAATTGTGGTTAAGGCCTAAAGTTCTCCTCCCTCTGTTCTTCAATTTTTGAGTTGTAAAGAGAGGAGAGAAAGGTTCTGTAAGGGTTGTCTCCTGAGCCCGTCAAAAGTGTTAGGATCGAGAGCACTAAGAGGGGGGGGGGGTGAATTAGTGCAGCGGAAATCTTATAATAATTTAAAAACCAAAAGCTGCGTTCGTTCAAAAACTATTATGATGCAAAAGCAAATTCTCAGTTTGTATCTAAGTGCAGTTTGCGTCTAAGCGCAGATTGCGTTTAAGCGCAGTTTTGCGTCTAAGCGCAGTTTTGCGTCTAAACTCAGATTTACGTCTAAATGCAGATTTATGTCTAAACGCAGTTTTACGTCTAAACGCAGTTTTACGTCTAAATGCAGATTTACGTCTAAACGTAGATTTATGTCTAAACGCAGATTTACGTCTAAACGCAGTTTTACGTCTAAACGCAGATTTACGTCTAAACGCAGTTTTACGTCTTAGACGCAGATTTACGTCTAAACTTTGAAACTTGTTTGTATACTCGCAGAAGGCAGTATGCAGTTGAAATCAAGACGTAAACGTGAACTGAAATCTGATGATTGAGCGAGGAAAGCCGATTTACGTCTGAATACAGTTTTACGTCTAAATGTTGAAACTCGTTCGTAAAATCGTAGAGGACAGATTGCAGTTATTAATAGGATTAAAATGTAAGCGTAAACTGCAAAGAAGCTCGTTCGTAAAAGCACGGAAAACAGTTCTGCAGAATCAAACGTAAACGTAAACTGTAATGTATGAAAATACGAGTTTACGTCTGAATGCAGATTTGGAAGAACAGCACTTAGAACTTGTTCGTGAAAGCGCTGAGAGCAGTAGTGATGAGGGAGGTTTGCAGTAATGATAAAGTGCTCGAAAATAAACGCAAACCAGAGATTTAGAGTGGTTCGGTCAGCCTTGACCTACTCCACTTTTGGCTTCCTCCACCGATGAGGTTGCCGACGTCAACTAGGTGCCTTCCTTCAATGGGCGAAGGCCAAACTTCCCTCTTACAATTTCTCTCCTTTTGACAGGCTTAGGAGACAACCTTTACAGACCTTTCTCTCCTCACTTTACAATTGAAAACTTGAAGAACAGAAGGAGGAGACTTAAAGGCTTTACAACACTTTTGAGCTCTTAGAATCACAGAAAAGATCAAGATTTCGGTATAGGTCTGTATCTTTTCAGTGCTGAATGGGTGGGGTATTTATAGGCCCCAACCCAATTCAAAATTCGAGCTCAAAACGATCAAATCGATCAAATCCCAGAATTCTGGGATCAGGCGGTTGCACCTCTCGACTGGAGAGGTGGCACCGCCTGGCAGAGCTCGAAGACTGAGCTCTGCCGATTGCTTCTCTCTGCCAGAGCTCGAAGACTGAGCTCGATGGTTGCATCACCTGGCAGAGCTCGAAGACTGAGCTTGGTGGTTGCATCACCTGGCAAAGCTCGAAATCTGAGCTCGGTGGTTGCATCACCTGGCAGAGCTCGAAACTGAGCTCAGGCTGATGCACCTCTCTGCCAGAGCTCGAAGACTGAGCTTGGTGAATGCATCACCTGGCAGAGCTCGAGACTGAGCTCAGGCTGATGCACCTATCTGCCAGAGCTCGAAGACTGAGCTCGGTGGTTGCATCGCCTGGCAGAGCTCGGAACTTGAGCTCTGGCGGTGCAACCTCTTGGCTGGGGCGGTTGCACCTCTCAGCCTCGCAGCCCTGGCGGTTGCACCTCCTGGCTGGGGCGGTTGCACCTCCCAACCCCACAGCCCAGGCGGTTGCACCTCCTAGCTGGGGCGGTTGCACCTCCCAACCCCACAGCCCAGGCGGTTGCACCTCCTGGCTGGGGCGGTTGCACCTCCCAACCCCACAGCCCAGGCGGTTGCACCTCCTGGCTGGGGCGGTTGCACCTCCTGGTGCAATCAGGGTCCGAATGGTTCACTCCATTCGGCCCACTTTGAATCTTTTCAGGGGCCCAATTGCCCCAAGATTAAGCTAATGGGATCACCTCCCATTTTCATGCTTAATCATCATGCTAACTACGATTAACTCTAAGACAACTTCTGCAGCTTTGCTCCGATGCGTCAATCGCTTCTTCCGGTGAGTTTCCTGCCAACTTCCGTCGATCAACCGATAACCCTCGGTGATCCTTCTGCGGACATCCGGCATACTCCTGGACTTTGCGACGATCCACTTGGCGAGTTCCGACGAGCTTCGCTTGGCAAGCTTCTGGACTTCTCGGATCTGTTCTCTCTGAACCTCCGACGACCGTCCGAACTTCCATCGAACTCTCGAACTCCCAACGTGATCATGATCTTGACTCCGGCGCAACTCCTGCTGCTTGTCTTACTCTCATCGTAGTTAATCCTGCACACTTATCTCAACACATAGATTAGATAACAAATGACAATTGACTTCATCATCAAAATCCGAGATTCAACAATCTCCCCCTTTTTGATGATGACAATCAATTGATAAAGGAGTTGTCCTTAACTCCCCCTATCTATATGCCATAGTTGAGATAAGTCAACATTGAATTCAAGACCTAAGAATTCAAGTGACGTATTGATAAGTTAGATCAGTTAAACTTATCAATGCTCCCATCATGATGCCTATCATGATGTATCTCTTCAAGAATTATGTCAAGGCATGACATACATCATCAAGTTTGTATGATAGTGTTTGTAACCATTCATCATGTAATCATATAAAGCTACGAAGGACTTTTTACATGATGCTCACATTTGAGATTTTCTAGTAAGTTTGCATTTTCTTCACAATATCAAATCACGATATGATGCAAACTATAGTACATGTTCACATATCTCTTGGTGATGCAAGGATGGCATAACATTGTTTATAGCATCACTCAAGTATTTGCAACTATGACATAGATATGATTATGACAGTTCAGCTATGACATAGTGTTTATCAATTCATATTTTTCTCCCCCTTTGTCATCAACAAAAAGCATGATAGCATTATCAAGCATATAAAGGAAGTCATGACACATATATCTCTTTATTGTTTTTGCTTGACGGAGGAAAGTCATTTTCCAAAGAGTTTTTCATAAGAGTGTACGGGAACATCCTATTTTTAGCATACAACCCGAAAAATGAACTTCTTACATGCATTGGGTTAAAAATATTTGTCACATAATTTGCAACATGTTATTTGATCAAGCGTTGTCAAGGCATGTAATAGTAATAACATTCGAAAAATAATTTTGATGTAGTAACACAATTATTTCAAGTGCAGCATTATATCATATTGCATAGCAGGATTTTTATTTCAGCAAGTGTAGCATTGCATCACATGGTAAGATATCAGCTCGTATGATGCAAATTTTTGTTTGATACATAGCATGATAGCAATCATATTAGCAATAGCAACCATATCAATGTCATACTGCTGACTTATCAACTTACATTGGTATGTTGCTTCATATTTTCAAGGCATAGGCTTTTAAACCTTTTTAGTTTCAGTGCAAAAACCGAGATAAACAACAAGAGATGTTTGCAAATATGCTTACACAGACAAAGATAACCATATCAGGGTAACATATGTACAGCATATCAGGTAACCATAAAGACAAAGTCCTTCATGAATAACATAAGGAGTTTACAACATGTCATATCAAAAACATCAGATGTTTATACAAGCTTATTCATGAGGTGGAAGATTAAAGTGCCTAAGTAAAGAGTCAAATTGTCGATGGATTTGTTGTAGCTCGGTTAGGATTTGATCTTGTCGAAGTTCAAGCCGTTCTTGTCGTTGCTCAAATCGGTCCATCCGAATCCCGATATCTTCGATGGATGATGTGTGAGTTTGCTCAACCGGATGTGTTTCCTCAAAGGGACAGATCGGAGGAGAGTGGGTACTCCTAAAGACTGGGGTTTCCGGCTCTGGTTCAGGTTCAGGTTCAGGCTGAGGGGGATCAGTTCTTCTAGGCATTCTAACCCAGTTACCGTTTCTATAGTGACATCTTAGTCGGTGAAGTAGATTTTTGTTTATTATGCTGAATCTATCTGATTTCATTACTTCTTCTTCTAGTGGTATTTGAATGTCGTAAGCTTTCATTATTCTAGTAATAATTCCACCATATGGGAGCATCATATCTTTCGTAGATAATTCCAACATGTTTTGTTGGATCAGATAGCCAAGACAAATGTCACGTTCTTTCATAATTAGGTACATAATTCCTAATTCCAATTGACTCACTTCATCATGATGGTATTGCTTAGGAAGAATTATACTAGTCATGATATGATGAAGTATCTTAGTGTTAAAGGGCATTAGATGTTCACAACTTTTAGGAATAGATTCTACGTTAGGATTGGCAATGATTGTTCCTAAGGCTTCAACGTAGGATGTTTCAATAGTTTTTTCATCCCATGATCCTTTGAAGTAAAGTCCTATGCTTTTCATGGGAATACCTATCATATCACAAATGAATCTATCAGTGATTGAGATGTGTTGTCCTAAGAGATAGGTTGATATCCTTTCTTCATCATCTTTTTGCATGTTGTTATAAAACAATCTAACTAGTCTAGGATAAATGGGTTCGTTGATCTGCAAAATGGGAAGTAGATTTAGGTTTGCAAACCAATGGATAGTCTCTACATCTCTTAGTTCATTCAGATCTACGTATTTTCCCTTATTGATGCTTCTTAGTTCGAAGGAGAGAAATTTTTCAGCATGGTTTTTGGAATCAAAAAGAGTGAGATCAAACTCTTCTACTACTCTCCTCTTTCCCTTGTCTCTTGAGGATCTTCTAGATCCCATTACTACTGCTGTTTAGAGGGATGATGATGAGCTAAAGTAAATGAAGAACAAAACAGAATTTAAGAGCTTCTTAGAGAGTACCTTTGTGAAATCTTCAAGAGAAGGAAGGATTCTTGATGTTTTGCTCCGAAATAAGAGGTATTTGGAAGGCTTAGAGGAGTGAAATGGGAATGGAGGAGACTTGGAAGAGTAGAGGAGGAAATGGGGGTGAGTTGGGGTCGGTTCCTCAGCCGGCCCTAGCGTGATTTTAAAGAGCAGAGCTGCTGGCGGTTGCACCTCTGGCTGGAGCGGTGCAACCTCTGGCAACCCGTGATAGCTGGAGGTGCAATCGCCAGCTGGAGAGGTGCCACCGCCTGCAGCAGGTGAGCACTTAAGATGATTTGATTAGGGAGCCTTTGCCTTGAGGAGAGTTTCAGAGCAATTGATGTTTGTTACATGATTTCGTATGAGTCTTTATTTAAGGAAGAAGCTCTTTGTAAGATAGATCTTTTAACGTGCGTACGTATGTTTGTTTGGTGTCCCTTTTAAGATCATGACATATTTAGTTTCTACAAGAATTAATTCGTAGATGAACAGGTTTTGAAGATCAGGGGGGTATGTGAATTTGGATATGATATATTTCTAATTGTATCGTATTTGTGATTTCATAGCTTCCACTTGTTACTTAAGCGTTGCGAGTCCCTTTTTGATTCTTGGTTTATGACCATTGAGAGTCAAGGAGCAGAACATTATTTCTTGCTCCGGCCTAGACTTTTAATGTTTTTATAGGAACGGATGATCTTTAGGAACCCATTTGCTTTTGGGTGCCTCATAAATAGATCTACATTTTCTATCATGTTGCATAGAGTTTATCATGGTTCCTTTAGGAACCCAAATCAATTTGTTTGGACTTATTTTCTTGAATGGACAACAATGTATCTTGTGTCCAGATTTGCAACAAAAGTTGCACTTGGTTTGGTGTTGAACGTGTAAGATGGGGCCTTTTACAAAGGTAGTTGGATTTCGGTGAGGACTCCTCACAAATCCAATCCCACTTCTTTTGGGAGCATGACCCTTGTTTGTAAGGATCATGTTTAATGACTTGCTACTAACCTTGAATTTCTTCAAGGTGTCCTTAAGTAGCAAGTTTTCTTTTTGTATAGTTTCTAAATCATGACATTTGATACATGACTTTAAACTATCATGATGTTCGACTTTTAATTTATCAAACTCACAAGTAAGATTATCATGTACCTTTTTTAGCAACTTGTATTTTCTATTTATAACTTTGCATTCATCAAATAAATCATGGAAGGCATTTAGTAATTCATCGAAAGATAAATCAGCATCTAATAAATCCGTTACCTCCTCTTCAATGGCCATAAAGGCGTAATGAGCAACTTGCTCGGTGTTGGACTCCTCTTCCTCAGATGCGCTCGAATCATCCCATGTTGCTTGGAGCGCCTTCTTCTTTGTTGTTCTTTTCTTGACTTGGGGACAATCACTTTTGTAGTGTCCCGGCTTTTTACATTCGTAGCAGATTACTTGGTCCTTCTTGGGTTCAAGTTTATTTTTCACATCGTTTTTAAACTTGTTTCTTTTGAAGAATTTCTTAAACTTTCTTGTCAAAAGTGCCAAGTCATCGTCACAATCCTCATCACTTGAGTTTTCTCTCAAGTGGCATTCAGAAGTTTTAAGTGCCATATCCTTCCTGTTCTTTGGAAGGATGTCTTCTTGCTCTTCATGAGCTTTGCAGGTCATTTCGTAGGTCATTAATGACCCGATTAGTTCTTCAAGAGGGAAATTTCGCAGATCTTTTGCCTCTTGAATGGCGGTGACTTTAGGATCCCAACTCTTAGGAAGGGATCTTAGTATCTTATTAACAAGCTCAAAATCCAAAAAGCTCTTTCCGAGTCCTTTTAGACCGTTGACGACATCCGTGAAATGGGTAAACATGTCGCCAATGGTTTCACTCGGTTTCATTCGGAAAAGTTCAAAAGAATGCAGCAACAGATTGATTTTTGACTCTTTCACTCTACTTGTGCCCTCGTGGGTCACTTCAAGTGTGTGCCAAATATCAAAAGCGGTTTCGCAAGTTGAAACACGATTAAACTCGTTTTTATCAAGTGCGCAAAATAAGGCATTCATAGCCTTTGCATTAAGAGCGAAAGCCTTCTTCTCCAAATCGTTCCAATCGATCATTGGAAGAGAAGATTTTGAAAATCCATTTTCAACAAGGTTCCACAGTTCAAAATCCATAGAAATAAGAAAGATCCTCATTCGGGTCTTCCAGTAAGTGTAGTCCGTTCCACTGAACATGGGTGGACGTGTAATCGAATGCCCCTCTTGGTTTCCGGCGTATGCCATCTCTCTTGGGTTTTAATCCTTTAGAGAGTTAACCTTGCTCTGATACCAATTGTTAGGATCGAGAGCACTAAAAGGGGGGGGGGTGAATTAGTGCAGCGGAAATCTTATAATAATTTAAAAACCAAAAGCTGCGTTCGTTCAAAAACTATTATGATGCAAAAGCAAATTCTCAATTTGTATCTAAGTGCAGTTTGCGTCTAAGCGCAGATTGCGTTTAAGCGCAGTTTTGCGTCTAAGCGCAGTTTTGCGTCTAAACTTAGATTTACGTCTAAATGCAGATTTATGTCTAAACGCAGTTTTACGTCTAAATGCAGTTTTACGTCTAAACGCAGATTTACGTCTAAACGTAGATTTACGTCTAAACGCAGATTTACGTCTAAACGCAGTTTTACGTCTAAACGCAGTTTTACGTCTAAACGCAGATTTACGTCTAAACGCAGTTTTACGTCTTAGACGCAGATTTACGTCTAAACTTTCAAACTTGTTTGTATACTCGCAGAAGGCAGTATGCAGTTGAAATCAAGACGTAAACGTGAACTGAAATCTGATGATTGAGCGAGGAAAGCCGATTTACGTCTGAATACAGTTTTACGTCTAAATGTTGAAACTCGTTCGTAAAATCGTAGAGGACAGATTGCAGTTATTAATAGGATTAAAATGTAAGCGTAAACTGCAAAGAAGCTCGTTCGTAAAAGCACGGAAAACAATTCTGCAGAATCAAACGTAAACGTAAACTGTAATGTATGAAAATACGAGTTTATGTCTGAATGCAGATTTGGAAGAACAGCACTTAGAACTTGTTCGTGAAAGCGCTGAGAGCAGTAGTGATGAGGGAGGTTTGCAGTAATGATAAAGTGCTCGAAAATAAACGCAAACCAGAGATTTAGAGTGGTTCGGTCAGCCTTGACCTACTCCACTTTTGGCTTCCTCCACCGATGAGGTTGCCGACGTCAAATAGGTGCCTTCCTTCAATGGGCGAAGGCCAAACTTCCCTCTTACAATTTCTCTCCTTTTGACAGGCTTAGGAGACAACCTTTACAGACCTTTCTCTCCTCACTTTACAATTGAAAACTTGAAGAACAGAAGGAGGAGACTTAAAGGCTTTACAACACTTTTGAGCTCTTAGAATCACAGAAAAGATCAAGATTTCGGTATAGGTCTGTATCTTTTCAATGCTGAATGGGTGGGGTATTTATAGGCCCCAACCCAATTCAAAATTCGAGCTCAAAACGATCAAATCGATCAAATCCCAGAATTCTGGGATCAGGCGGTTGCACCTCTCGACTGGAGAGGTGGCACCGCCTGGCAGAGCTCGAAGACTGAGCTCTGCCGATTGCTTCTCTCTACCAGAGCTCGAAGACTGAGCTCGATGGTTGCATCACCTGGCAGAGCTCGAAGACTGAGCTTGGTGGTTGCATCACCTGGCAAAGCTCGAAATCTGAGCTCGGTGGTTGCATCACCTGGCAGAGCTCGAAACTGAGCTCAGGCTGATGCACCTCTCTGCCAGAGCTCGAAGACTGAGCTTGGTGAATGCATCACCTGGCAGAGCTCGAGACTGAGCTCAGGCTGATGCACCTATCTGCCAGAGCTCGAAGACTGAGCTCGGTGGTTGCATCGCCTGGCAGAGCTCGGAACTTGAGCTCTGGCGGTGCAACCTCTTGGCTGGGGCGGTTGCACCTCCCAGCCTCGCAGCCCTGGCGGTTGCACCTCCTGGCTGGGGCGGTTGCACCTCCCAACCCCACAGCCCAGGCGGTTGCACCTCCTAGCTGGGGCGGTTGCACCTCCCAACCCCACAGCCCAGGCGGTTGCACCTCCTGGCTGGGGCGGTTGCACCTCCCAACCCCACAGCCCAGGCGGTTGCACCTCCTGGCTGGGGCGGTTGCACCTCCTGGTGCAATCAGGGTCCGAATGGTTCACTCCATTCGGCCCACTTTGAATCTTTTCAGGGGCCCAATTGCCCCAAGATTAAGCTAATGGGATCACCTCCCATTTTCATGCTTAATCATCATGCTAACTACGATTAACTCTAAGACAACTTCTGCAGCTTTGCTCCGATGCGTCAATCGCTTCTTCCGGCGAGTTTCCTGCCAACTTCCGTCGATCAACCGATAACCCTCGGTAATCCTTCTGCGGACATCCGGCATACTCCTGGACTTTGCGACGATCCACTTGGCGAGTTCCGACGAGCTTCGCTTGGCAAGCTTCTGGACTTCTCGGATCTGTTCTCTCTGAACCTCCGACGACCGTCCGAACTTCCGTCGAACTCTCGAACTCCCAACGTGATCATGATCTTGACTCCGGCGCAACTCCTGCTGCTTGTCTTACTCTCATCGTAGTTAATCCTGCACACTTATCTCAACACATAGATTAGATAACAAATGACAATTGACTTCATCATCAAAATCCAAGATTCAACAAAAAGGAGTGAAACTGTAAAAGGGCAGTTGGCCTTCGCTTATTGAAGGAAGGCCTCTAGTTGACGTCGGTGACCTCGTCGGTGGAGGAAGCCAAAAGTGGAGTAGGTCAAGACTGACCGAACCACTCTAAATCTTTGGTTTGCTTTTACTTTGAGCACTTTATCATTACTGCAAACCTCCTACATAGCTACTGCCCTCTGCGCTTTTATGAACGAGTTTCTAAATGCTGATCTTTCCGAATCTGCATTCAGACGTAAATCGATGTTTTCGTACAATCTTTACATTGCAGTTTACTTTTACGTTTTGATTCCATTTATAACTGCAAACTGTCTTCTGCGCTTTTACGAATGAGTTTCTATGTTTTAATCTTTTCAAAACTACGTTTAGACGTAAAACTGCATTTAGACGCAAACTGTGTTTAGACGTAAAACTGTGTTTAGACGCAAACTGCGTTTAGACGTAAAACTACGTTTAGACGTAAACTGCGCAAACTGCGTTTAGACGCAAACTGCGTTTAGACGTAAACTACGTTTAGACATCAAACTGCGTAAACTACGTTTAGACGTAAAACTGCATTTAGACGCAAACTGCGTTTAGACGTAAAACTGCGTTTAGACGTAAAACTGCGTTTAGACGCAAACTGCATTTAGACGCAAACTGTGTTTAGACGTAAACTGTATTTAGACATAAACTGCGCTCAATCTTAAGTAATCTTAGAATCGGCTTTTACATCGAAATCATTTTTATCGAACGAACGCAGCTTTCATTTTTAATCGCTGAAAGATTTCCGCTGCACTAATTCACCCCCCCCTCTTAGTGCTCTCGATCCTAACAATTGGTATCAGAGCCCGGTTTTTCTCATTTCGGATTTACACCCGGTAGAGATGGCTCTGAATGGCTTTCAAGAGGGCTTTTCGGTCTTTCGTCCACCGTTGTTTAACGGATTGGACTACACTTATTGGAAAACTCGAATGAGAGTTTTCTTGATATCTACGAATTTAGATTTATGGAATATCATTAAAAACAGTTTTCAACTTCCCTCCAAACCGATGAACGAATGGTCGGATTTGGAGAAGAAGTATTTTTCTTTAAACGCAAAGGCTATGAATGCCTTATTTTGCGCTTTGGACAAAAATGAGTTCAATCGGATTTCTACGTGCGAAACGGCTTTTGACATTTGGCGAACACTTGAAATCACGCACGAGGGAACTAGTAGAGTCAAAGACTCGAAAGTTAACTTTTTATTGCATGATTTTGAGCTTTTTCGAATGCAACCAAGCGAGACTATAGGCGACATGTACGCACGTTTCACAGATGTCGTCAATAGTTTAAGAGCTCTTGGAAAATGTTTTTCGGATTTTGAACTCGTAAACAAGATTTTGCGTTCTCTTTCTAAGAAGTGGGGTTCAAAAGTAACTGCAATACAAGAAGCTAAAAACCTAAATAACTTACCACTTGAAGAACTAATTGGTTCATTGATGACATATGAAATGGTGCACAATGCACATGATGAACATGTTGAACACAATCACCTTCCAAAGAACAGGAAGGATTTAGAACTCTGGACAAATGAATGCCACATGAGCGATGACTCAAGTGATGAGGACAATGATGAACAAAACAACCTTCCAAAGAACAGGAAGGATTTGGGACATAGAACATTTGAAGACCACTCGAGCATAAGCTCAAGTGATGGTGAACTTAAACTACAAATGAAATGAAAATTAAAAGGCAAAAAGAATAGAACTACTTGCTTTAAATGCAAGAAGAAGAATAAAAATTGGGATGAATCGAGCTCCTCCGAAGACGAGAAAGTCAACAAAAGCGAGACGGCAAACTACGCCTTAACAGCCTACGACGTTGAGGTAATTAAAATGCCTTTGGTTTATTTTGAAATTACTTGATGCTTTCATGATGTATTTTCTTTTTTAGTTTAGAATTAATTTTCTTGAAAATTACATGTTCAAAAATAAAAATACAAAAATTATGATCATGCTTGTAATTTCGAAAATGATAATATTACATATCTAATGATAAACAAACAAAATGATTTTGATTGAAAATATGAAATCAGAGTTAAAAAGCAATAATGTGTTTCATGGTGATGTCCATTGTTATTTCTCGATTTTGAGTATATTAAATCATGTTTAATTTGAAGTTATGATTAATGAGTTTTATCAAAATCATGATCATGATTTGTCAAATTGAAATAATAGGAATGATGATTCGGAATCATATAATAATGAGTTTATATGTTTTAAAAAATATATGTTGATAATGATGCATGCAATGATGAAACATTCATGATAAAATAATTGTTTTGACATTCAAGACTTGAAATTTCATCAATGCTATTTACCTTTATCATAATTTAGAACTTAAATTAAAGGGTCTTCCCTTCTTTTTGACAATGACAAAGGGGGAGCAAAACATGTTTGAGAGCTAATTTGCTAGCTCTTATAATTCAAAAAAAGAGAGAAAGAAAATAATTACACTTCTCAGGAATTGTTATCTTGAACATCACCAAGAAGTGCTATCTTACAAATCTCAAGATGCATAAATACAAACATGCAAAATTTGTAATTTTGCACATCATTAAAATTTATGATGCTCATGCATGTTCTAAAATGTTATAAGATTCACTAGCTTGCATGATGTAGAACTTGCTATATTGAACATCACCAAGAAATGATATCTTGCAGAAGCAAAAAGTTAACTTGCACATGTAGCAAAACTTATATTTCAATAAGCAAGAGTTGCTTTCTTGAACATCTCAAAATTACTAGCTTGCGTGTCTTAAAATTGTAAACTTGCCATCGTACTACCATGATGATGAGCATGTCTTATCTTCATGATTGTATTTGAAAAACTATGGCAAAAATACGTCCTAATGATTGAACGTGTTAAAATTATTTTTCGAACCTTCTTGATTGAATGATCGAATCACTTGATTGGCATAATGATTTTACACAATTACATGTTGGAAATTATGTGCTTGAATACAAAACTTCCATGATAACAAGCATGCTTTACCTTTAGGATTGTAATTGAATATCTATAGCAAAACCTTGTCCGAATGGAAGAAAGAGTCAAATTTCATTTTCGGATTCTCTTAAATCTAACATATCAAGTTCACTCTCTTCCAAACTTAACAAGCATATGTCATATCAAGTTTAGTTCATATCATTGATTTTTGACATATGTAATTAACTAGCAAATACATCTCTCATACACACATCACGTGAAAAATATTTTTTGAGAAATGGATTTGATGAATATGGATGAAAGTGTTTTTACTTGCAAGGATTTATTACACATACATATCTTGGTCCTTGTAAAAATGAAGCATGATTTAATCTCTCATCGATTCTAACTTCACTCGAAGTAAACTCACAAATAGCATGTATCACAAATAGTTTTCCTCCTTCATGCAAAAAGATAATAACAGATAAAAAAGAAAAGGGAAGAAGTTTTCAAAGATATCTCCATGTCATGTTTTCCTTGAGATGTTTGATATCCTATCACTCACTGTTGGAAAATGACATGAACCTAGTTATGACATGAATAACAACAAGCACTTATGCTTAAAATTTGCTTATATCGTTCTCCATTTTGTTGATGACAAAGGGGGAGAAATATATGAATTGATGCTATGAACACTGATGCTATGCTTGCATCATCAAGAGATATATGAATTGATATGATTGCCATATTTGCAATGCTTGCATCATTAAGAGATATATGAATTGATGCTATGATTGCCAAACTTGCATTATGCCATGTTTGCATCATGCGTTAAGATATCAAGAACTTGTATCGTAATTTTACGCGTTGATATCTTACCATGTGATGAAATGCTACAATTGATAAACACTTGAAATGTTTGCATTATGATATCAAAAGCTTACCTCGCAATTTTTCATGTTGATATTTGATATTAGCAAACTTGCATGATGATAAAACTTGATACTATGTTTTTCATGCATGAGTTGAATCTATATCACAAACGATTGATTGTGATACTTCTCCTTTTTGTTGATGACAAGGGGGGAGAAGTATGTTGATGAAAGTATGTTGATGACAAGACATGTGATGCATATGTTCATGTTGACGTGTTGCAAGTATTCATGATGAATATTGCAATGACTTGAATTCAGTTTGAATTCAAGGTTCTATCAATATGGCATATTGATAGGGGGAGTTTGTTTAAACTCCGGGAGTTAAGTTTAACTCCATCATCAAGTGGTTGTCATCATCAAAAAGGGGGAGATTGTTAAATCTCGTATTTTGATGATGAAACTACTTGATATATGTTTATGATTTAATCTGTGTTTTGAGTGACGCAGGATGCTTCGATCAGGATGAGACAATTAAAGCAGGAAAATCATGTTGTGCCGAAGGAACATGTCAGAAGATTGGACGTCGGGCCGGTGAATCGGTCGACGTATCGACAGAAGGCTTCGGGCCGTGGACTCGGGCATCGGGCCAAGAAGAGCGGGTATTGTGCCAAGGATATCGGAGTTGCGGAGTCAACTGGCCGATTGGGCAATAGGCTGCAGGAGAGGACGATGCGCCGAAGAATCGGACGAAGCGTCGAGGGACCAATGACATGCCGGACAACTTGGTTAAATTGCTTAGGATTAATTGTCTCGATCGAAGTTTTTTTTTAATTGTGCAGGATTGACTATGATAACGATGAAGACATAAAGTGAAACAAAGTGTCGGAGTCAAGCGTAAAGGATTTGTTGCGAGTTCGAGAGTTCGACGGAAGTCTGAAGGTTCGTCGGGAATGCTACCGGAGCTCACCCAGAAAGATCAGAGGTTGCCGAAGAAGCTCATTGAAACTCGCTAAGATCAAATCGTGAAGTCTAGGAGCTTGTCGGGAGTCCGCAGAATGGTTTCCGAGAGTTCATCGGAAGACCGCCG
The DNA here is from genome assembly GCF_036884655.1 of Musa acuminata AAA Group. NCBI lineage: Eukaryota > Viridiplantae > Streptophyta > Magnoliopsida > Zingiberales > Musaceae > Musa > Musa acuminata. The sequence continues at coordinate 35,746,428 of NC_088346.1, read as the reverse complement.
GAAGTTTGCCGGAAGCTCGCCAGAAGAAGTCTTGACTTGCGGACTTTGTAATAGCTTAGAAAATGTCTTTAAATTCATAGTTAGCACATTAATTAGGGTTAGGATTAGGTGTTAATCCTATAACCCAAGTAGGGGCCAATTAGGCCCAAGTTCGGACTGGTTTGGACCAAGTTTGGAGCAAAACCAAGTGAGCTGAAATAGTGAAAGAGGTGGCACCGCCAGGGTTGGAGGTGGCACCACCCAGGAGAGGATCTCCCAGTGAAGCTGGGCAGTGCAACCGCCCCAGGCAGGAGGTGGCACCACCTGGGCTCAGTCTCCGAGCGAGACTGGGCGGTGCAACCTCCCCTGACAGAGGTAGCACCGCCTGAGCTCGGTCTTCGAGCTCTGGCAGGAGAGGTGCAACCGCCTCAGCCAGGAGGTGGCACCGCTTGAGGCTCAGTCTCCGAGCCAGACTCAGGAGGTGCAACTACCCCTGACAGAGAGGTGCAACCGCTTGGGCTCAGCCTCCGAGCTCTGCTAGGCGGTGCAACCTCTCCAGTCAGGAGGTGCAACCGCCTAATCCCGGAATTCCGGGATTTGATCGTTTTGAGCTCCGAATTTGAACTGGATTGGGGCCTATAAATACCCCACCCATTCAGCACAAAATACATATAGATAGACACCGAAATCTTGATCTTTTCTGTGATTCTTAGAGCTCAAAATTGTGGTTAAGGCCTAAAGTTCTCCTCCGTCTGTTCTTCAAGTTTTGAGTTGTAAAGAGAGGAGAGAAAGGTTCTGTAAGGGTTGTCTCCTGAGCCCGTCAAAAGGAGTGAAACTGTAAAAGGGCAGTTGGCCTTCGCCTATTGAAGGAAGGCCTCTAGTTGACGTCGGTGACCTCGTCGGTGGAGGAAGCCAAAAGTGGAGTAGGTCAAGACTGACCGAACCACTCTAAATCTCTGGTTTGCTTTTACTTTGAGCACTTTATCATTACTGCAAACCTCGTACATAGCTACTGCCCTCTGCGCTTTTATGAACGAGTTTCTAAATGCTGATCTTTCCGAATCTGCATTCAGACGTAAATCGGTGTTTTCGTACAATCTTTACATTGCAGTTTACGTTTACATTTTGATTTCATTTATAACTGCAAACTGTCTTCTGCGCTTTTACGAATGAGTTTCTAAGTTCTGATCTTTCCGAAACTACATTTAGACGTAAAACTGCGTTTAGATGCAAACTGTGTTTAGACGTAAAACTGCGTTTAGACGCAAACTGCGTTTAGACGTAAAACTGCGTTTAGACGTAAACTACGTTTAGACATAAAACTGCATAAACTACATTTAGACATAAAACTGCATTTAGACGCAAACTGCGTTTAGACGTAAAACTGCGTTTAGACGTAAAACTGCGTTTAGACGCAAACTGCATTTATACGCAAACTGTGTTTAGACGTAAACTGTATTTAGCCGTAAACTGTGCTCAATCTTAAGTAATCTTAGAATCGGCTTTTACATCGAAATCATTTTTATCGAACGAACGCAGCTTTCGTTTTTAATCGCTGAAAGATTTCCGCTGCACTAATTCACCCCCCCCTCTTAGTGCTCTTGATCCTAACAAGAATCACATCCTTAATATGACCGATAAAGCTGCAAAACTTAAAGCATTAGGCATGAATGTTGATGAATCTTTCCTCGTACTATTTATTTTTAATTCTCTTTCTTCTCAATTTGGTCCATTCAAAATTCACTACAATACAAATAAGGATAAATGGGACTTGAATGAGTTAACTAGCATGTGTGTTCAAGAAGACTTGAGATTAAGATAAAAAAGTTTATATAATGTCATGACTATTACTCAAGGAGCTGGTAATAAGAAAAGAAAATTGAAGAATTATCCATTAAAAAAATTTATCGGATCTAGAAATGTTAAATGGACTAATGAAAAGTAGACTATAAAATGCTTCTTTTGTGGTAAGAAAGGAGATGTGAAAAAGGACTACATTAAACGCAAGACTTGATTCGAAAAGAAAGGTATTAACTCGATCTTTATATGTTTCGAATTAAACATTACAAAAGTTCCTTCTAATACTTGGTGGATTGATTCTGGTGCTTCAACTAATGTTACCAATAACATGCAGGGATTTTTTTTAATTCGAAAACCAAAAGAATATGAAAGATTTATTATTATGGGAAATAATCTTAAAACAAAAATGATATTAGTGAGAACTTATCATCTACGCTTAGAGACGAGTCACTTGATTGATCTTGTTGACACATGTTATGTTCCTACTATTTCTAGAAATTTAGTTTCTCTATTTAGAATTGATGAGTTAGGATATTGTCTTTCTTTTGGTAGTGGTAAACTCAGTATATTTTATGATTAAAAAAAAATTGGTTCTGGAATTCTGTGTGATAGTTTGTACAGAATTAATTTGGATCTTGAGTTTGTAAAGACATTAATAACCCTATAATCAAGTGTTGGATTGAAACGTAGTTTCAATAATGAAAGATCTTCTATATTGTGGCATAGACGATTGGGGCATATCTCCAAGGAAAGAATTGAAAGATTAGTGAAGGATAATATTTTGGAACATTTAAACTTTACTGATTTTGATTCTTGTATAGATTGCATTAAAGGAAAGCAAACTAAATATATAAAAAAAAATACCATAAGAAGTAAATAACTCCTTGAGATTATTCATACTGATATCTGCGGACCACTCCATATTCCTTATTTTAGTGGAGAAAAGTATTTCATCACATTTATAGACTGTCCAGATATGACTATGTTTATCTAATACATGAAAAGACTCAAGCTATTGATACTCTTGAAGTGTATATAAATGAGGTCGAGAGATAATTAGATAGAAAAGTTAAAATTATCAGATCCGACAGGGTTGGTGAATTTTATAGCAGATATAATGGATTTGGTCAGAATATTGGTCTTTTTGCTAGATTCCTAGAACAACGGGGTATTTATGCTCAATATCCATTACCAGGTGTGCCACAGTAGAACGGTATTACTAAAAGGCAAAATCGTACTCTTATGGATATGATTAGGAGCATGATAAGTTATTCATTTGTATCTGAGTCGATGTGGAGAGAAGCTCTTAAGACAGCTATGTACATCTTGAATAGGGTTCCAAGTAAGTCAGTTCAACTCCATTTGAGTTATGGAGTGGTAGGAAGCCCAATCTAAGACATTTACATATTTGGGGATATCCTACAAAGATAAGAGTATTCAATCCACATGAAAAGAAATTGGTTCCAAGAATTATTTCAGGATATTTTATTGGTTATCCAGAAAAATCTAAGGGATACAGATTTTATTACCCTAACAATAGTATGAAGATAGTAGAATCTGGTAATGCAAAATTCCTAGAAAATGATGAAATCAGTGGGAGTGAAAAATCTCGGATGATTAATTTTGATATTGAGGAGATTCAGGTTAATTCTCCTATATCATCTCTTATTCAAGAAATTATTGTTCCTCAAATCAATGAGAGTATTGATGAGGGTGAACAATAAAATAACATCGAAAAACTCTCACATGACATTGATATCGCCACTGATGATCTTGTAGAACAATCACAATTGGTAGCTTTGAGAAGATCTCAAAGGAAAAGGAAACATACCATTTCTGATGATTATGTGGTATATCTACAAGAATCATATTATGATATAGGAATAAAAAGAGACTCCTTATCGTTTTCACAAGCCATAGAAAGTAACGATTTTGAAAAATGGTACAATGCAATGAAAGAAGAGTTAAAATCAATGGTCTAGAATGGTATTTGAGATCTCATTGAATTACCCAATAATTGTAAAAGAGTCGGTTGTAAATGGGTCTTTAAGACAAAATGTGACTCAACGGGTAATATCAAACGATATAAAGCCAAACTTGTGGCCAAAGGTTTTTCTCAAAAAGAAGGCATCGACTATCATGAGATTTTTTCTCCAGTTTCTAAAAAGAACTCATTGAGAATCGTCATAGCATTAGTAGCTCATTATGATCTTGAGTTGCATCAGATGGATGTGAAAACAATATTTCTGAATGGGGATCTGGATGAGAAAATCTATATGGAACAACCTGAAGGATTCATAGAAAAGTGAAAAGAAGGTTGGGCTTGTAAACTTAAGAAATCCATTTATGACCTTAAATAAGCTTCTAGACAATGGTATATAAAGTTTCATAATACCATTACTTCCTTCGGATTTAAGGAAAATACTATTGATTAGTGTATATATCTGAAGGTAAGTGAGAGTAAGTTTATTATATTGGTCTTATATGTTGATGATATTTTACTTGCTAATAGTGATATTGGTTTATTACACAAAACCAAGATATTTCTCAACAAGAATTTTAAGATGGTTGATATGAATAAGGTAGCTTATGTTATTGGCATTGAGATATTCAGAGATAGATCTCAAGAATTATTAGGATTGTCTTAGAAAGGATATATTAATTGTATCTTAGAGAGATTTAATATACAGCTTTGCTCAGCCAACGATATACATATTACTAGAGGTGAAAATTTTAGTCAAAACCAGTGCCCGAAAAATGACTTAGAAAAGAATCAAATAAAGAATATTCCTTATGGGTGCACAGTTGGAAGTCTATTATATGCTCAAATCTATACAAGACCAGATATTAGTTTTGCAGTTATAATACTGGGAAGATACCAAAGCAACACTAGAATGGAATATTGGAAAGCTGCAAAGAAAGTAATGAGATATCTATAAGGGACAAAAGATTAGATGCTCACGTACAAGAGATCAGATCAGCTTGAAGTGATAGGATATTCAGATGCTGATTTTGCAAATTGCCTTGATAGTACGAAGTCCATTTCAAGATTTGCATTCTTGTTAGCTGGTGGGGCAATTTCTTGAAAAAGTACAAAGCAATCGCTTATTACATCATCAACAATGGAAGTTAAATTTGTGGCATGCTTTGAGGCCACAAATCAATCTTTATGGCTGTGAAATTTCATCTTAGGACTTGGTGTGATCGACTCAATTGCTAGGCCGCTGAAGATATTTTGTGATAACACCGTAGTAGTTTTCTTCTCTAAGAATGGCAAGTACTCTAGTGGTTCCAAACACATTGAGATAAAGTACTTAATGGTTAGAGAAATAGTCTAGAAACAATAAGTGTCAATTAAGAACCTGAGCACCACTATGATGATTGCTGATCCATTGACAAAAGCCTTACAATGTAAAATATTTAAAGAACATGTTCTTAGAATGAGGTTTGTGAGCAAGTCATAAAAGATATGGTGATGCATATTTATGTGGATGCTATTATTGACATTCTTCTTGCTTAATTACTGTTATTTGTTTCTGGTTTACATTTATGTTTATGCATATTATGGTTGAATGTAATAACATGATTATCTTGACAAGACAAATTACAAGGGTCATTATGGACTATATTAAGAAAGACTAATAATATTGTGGTACATAGAAGAGAGTATGACATTGATGAAATACAACTGTTATGACTTGCATTGATGGTTGGACTTAATATAGTATTATTATAATTATTGGACTTATTGACTTATTTTAAAATTCATGACCATGTATAAAATACTTTTCAAAATTCTTTGGAATCTAATTAGGTAAAATTATTTTTCAAACAAATTTTGTTTTGTTTATTTTGATTTTGAATATCTCTTTTATATCTTATCAATTAATAGGCCAAGTGGGAGAATGTTAGATTTTGTGATATTTTATAATTGAATAAGATATATAATATAACTAATTGGATTCTGTTGAAATATTTTAGCTCATGGAATATAAGTCTATTTAAAGTAGGATTCCTTAGGAGATAACCTTGATGAGAGAAAGGATCTAATTCCTCTTTGCATATTGACAGCGATCTTGGATTAAAGACGGTGCCTTGTAGATCAAACAGAGATCTCTGAACAGATAGCATCAAAAGGTACACATCGTTAAACTAGATCTAAATATTTAATTTCAATCCTGGCATAAAGATTATTTTTGTATTTAATATAACATATTATATATTTTTATAGAATGTGGTAGTTGATGGTTTGAAATTTGAACTTGAACCAAGTTAGCTGAAGAGGAACCATCCAAGATGGAATCATTGGTTGAACAGCTTCAAATGGAGGTGACTGATGCAAGGAAGGCCGAATCAGATGCATGTAAGCAAGTTGAAGAGTTGAAAAAGGAGGTGGCATCACTAGAAACTCGGCAGAAGGAAGCCAATAAATCTGAGAAATCTGCAGCAGAATCTCTTGCAATCATGAGGAAACAGATGGAAGAGTGTGCCACATTACTGCAAGATGCTGAAAATGAGATTTTCACTCTAAAGGAAAGAGAATCTATGGAGATTGAGGTGGTTAAGTACAAAAATTTTCCTGAGCAACCAGATAGGAATCGTGATTTCTCACAAGAAGAGGCAGTAAGCTTTAGAAAGACAGTTGAACTGTTAAAATCCGTGCTTAAGAAACTGGAGGAGGAGAAGTTGCAGGCACTCAACAAGGAGAAGATTGCTGCACCAGATATCGAGAGACTGTTGGGAGGAGAGGAACAAGCTCATTAATGAACTCAACACTAGTAGAGAAGAAGATGAGAAGGTCAAAAAAGCAATGAAGGGTTTAGCTTCAGCATCGCATGAAATGTCTACTGAAGCCAGAGAAAAATCAAGAAAGGCTTTTAGCAAAGCAAGCTGAAATTGAAGATGCCCAGGTGCAGATAGAGCACATGAATTCATCTATCAAGAACACTGAAGAGAGGTACGAGGTCATGCTTGACGAAGCAAGACATGAGATAGTTTGCCTCAAGAAAACAGTCTAAAATTTCAAAACAGAAACCAGCAATTCAAGCAGTAAGTGGGACACAAAGAAGGAACATTTTATTAACACCATAAAATTTGGAATATGCAAGAAATTTTCTAAATTACGAGGGGTATTTAGATAATTTTGATAGAAATGACGAAACCTAAAATTTCTTAAATTTTGAGGGATAAAATTATCCTTTTGCCCCAAGAAGCCCTAATCCCCCTTCCTCATAGTTCTCTTGTGTTGTGGTCGCTGCCATCCTACCGACGGCAACCATTGCAGGGGCGAGGTAGCCGCCCCTGTGAGCAAGTGCCGCCTAGAAGGGGCTCGCCCACGGGCGCTGTTGCTTGCAGGTGGCCCTGCTTGCGAGCGCCCAACCCACTGGTGGGGCATGCTACAGCCCATCAGCCGCCATAGATGGCCAAGGCTGCAAGCAGCCTTTAGCCACTCTACGAGCATAGTAAGGGCAGCAATAGTTGCTGCCCTTTCTCGCCTTTTACGCCAATAATTTTGACTACAAAAGTCTTCCTAAAATACAACACACATAATTTAAAATCAATCTTTCGCACGAACAATCTAGCTCTAATACCACTACAGGAAAATCTAGAGGTGACATCACATGCACAACGGAAGAACATAAAATAAAATCTCAAATTTCCCAAAAGGTGTTCATCGTCATGCGAAGACTAGTGCGCAAAAACCCGCAAAACTAAAAACTACATATGAGATAGTTGTATTACCTAGGGAGATTGTATATCCCTAAATTCCTGTAAATCTATGGGAGAGGATAAAGGAGGTCAAGCATCCTCCTCTCTAGCGATGATCCACATGGCAGAAGTTATGAAGACGCTCCTCGGATCGCTGCCCAAATCTCCATACCCGTTAGCTTAGGAGCAGAAGGAGAGAGGAGAATAGGAGATGACAACCAAAAGCACAGCCCATGATCCTTTTGTTCTCTCCTATTTATAGAGGCCCCATATCAACTTAACCCTAATTGATCCTATCCTATTGGGTATTGGATCTCCATCCAACTACTCAAGCCTATTAGATTAGTGAATCTCTATCCAATAATCTCTCAGTGGCTTTTATTGGATCTCATCTATAGAATCCAATAATTCAAGAGCTTATTGGATATCCATTAAGATAGGGGCTTCGACGGATATCTCATATCCAAACTTCTATTTGTCGTAACACCTACTATATATATGTGACCCTCTACTAGTCATGGGTGTCTTGTAAACCAATCACGTGAGTGATGGCATGTGTGACATGACACGTAGTTTATTTGATTATTATTATTATGATAATTTCTCATTTTATATTGCTTGTTATATAAATATTGTGATATCTATGGATCTGTGCAATGAGAATAATATCGTAATAAGATCGATTCACCTTTAAACATATACCATAAATATTCCTAGTTATAGGTTACTCGAGAGAGACATCGAGATAACTGGACGGATTGGTGTACTGTATACATGTCCATATGATAGAGGCAGTTGGTCTCATAGCTGCTCGTGTGAGACAATGCAGGTACTCATTAGAGAATGAGTTCATTAATTGATGCGCTCATAGAATTTTAGATGGTTGATGATACCTTACTGTTAGACAGTAATTCGGTAGTTCTAGTAGTATATCTTGTCCTTAGACTTAAGAAACCAAGGATGTCCTGTATGAGTACTCCACTCTTTGATACCGGACTTATAGGTTTGAAAGTTTCAGATCTAGTACAGTTGGTTATTTGGTTATTGGGAGTGGCAACTAATCTTATGAGGGCTATTGAGTGTCGATAGAGGATCATCTACTCTCGGTATCATGAAAGGAATATCCTGTATATTCTTGCTCAGATAAATCCTTAGCCAAGGTCATTCAGATTTAGATAGAAAGAGTTCTCTAGGAGAATCTAATTAGAGTGAGACTAGATGAGAAACTATATGGGCCTGAAAACACCATGCCTGGTATATAATCTTTGGGATATTAGATGGATGAGGGACTATAGGTATATAGTAATTGAGGACAGATATGCCTAATGGATTGGATTCCCTTGTATTATCTGGGGCTTATGGTGTAGTGGCTTAGTATGTTTGTAGTCGATGAGTCGAGTGAATTATTATGGAGATAATAATTCACAGATCTAGAAGGAGTTCTGATAGATATGACTTATGACCAGCTCGATATTGGGCCTAGAGGGTCACACACATATAGTAGGCATTGCGATGAGTAGAGGTTCGGATATGAGATATCCACCGAAGCCCATATCTTATTGGATATCCAATAAGCCCCTAAATTATTGGATCCCGTGGATGAAATTCAATAAGAGCTAATACAAATCCCTGGCCAGGGTCATTCGGGTTGAGAGAGAAAGAGTTCTCCGGGAGAATCCGATTAGAGCGAGACTCGAGTAGAAACCGTATGGGTCTGACAGCACCATGCTCGATATACGGTCTCTGGGATATTAGATGGATGAGGGACTATAGGTACATGGTAACTGAGGACAGACAGGTCCAATGGATTGGATTCCCCTGTATCGTCTGGGGACTACGGCGTAGTGGCCTAGTACTTCCGTAGTCGATGAGTCGAGTGAATTATTACAGAGATAATAATTCACTGAGTTAGAAGGAGTTCTGACAGGTATGACTCACGGCCAGCTCGATATTGGGCCTAGAGGGTCACACACATATGGTAGGCATTGCGATGAGTAGAGGTTCGGATATGAGATATCCGACGGAGCCCTTGTCTTATTGGATGCAGATCCAATACCCACTAGGGAAAGGACCCATTAGGGTTTTGACACGGGATCTCTATAAATAGGAGGGATTCACAACCTCATAGGCTAGAGTCTTTGCTTGCCCTTCCTATTCTCCTCTCCCTCTCCACCTCAGAGTAGGCCTGGAGTTTTGAGGAGCGTCGTCGCAACCCTGCTGTGTGGATCACCGCTAGAGAGGAGGACGCTTGACCTCCTTCACCCTCTCCTAAGGATCTGCAAGGAAACAGGGATATACGATCTCCCTAGGTAACACAATCTCTATACGCAGTTTTGTGTTTTTGCGGATTTTGCGCACCAATCTTCGCACGACGATGAACATCTTTTTGGGAATCGGGGATTTTTGTTTTCTTGTTCTTCCGCTGCGCATATGATGTCGCCCCCTATGATTTCCCAACAGTGGTATCAGAGCCAGGTTGTTCGTGCGAATGATTGGTTTTGAACTGCGTGTGTTGTGTTTAGGAAGAATATTGACGTCAAAATCGTTGACGCAAAAGCGAGGAAGGGCAGCAACAGTTGCTGCCCTCGATCTGCATGCCTGCAGCCAACCGCAGCCGCAGCCAGGCAGCACAGCGCCGGCTGCATGCGCAAGCGCTGTGCCTGCAGCAGCCGGCCGGCGGTCTGCTTGCAGCAGGCTTGCGGCCGGCGGGGCTGGCAGCCCGCTCGGTAGAAGCGCCTGCGGCCACTGAGCCCACGGGCAGAGGCGCCACGGGGCAGCAGCGCAGGCTGAGGCACCGCAGGGCAGCGGCGCCTGTGGCCGCTGCTCCCACGGGCAAAAACCCCGCAGGGGCGGCCGCTAGCGAGGCAGCACCACCTGCGGGCGCTGACTCGCGGGCAGAACCGCCCGCGGAGGCGGCGGCGCCCACCTGCAGCGGCAGCGACCCCAGCGGGCGTGCCACCTGCAGGTGAGGGCAGTGCCCTCGCCCTCGCCGCACAGGCCGCCGCCAGCAGGGTGGCGGCGGCGGCGGCGCAGCAGCAAGGGGGAGAAGGGCATTAGGGTTTTCTGGGCAAAAAGACAGTTTTGCCCCCTCGGAATTTGAGAAATTCCAGTTTCTATCTTTTGTCCAAATTACGAAAATACCCTTAGGAATTGAGAAATTCCCTATATATCCCTGATTTCAGAAAAAATATTAATTAATTAAAAGGTTTAGTTGATTATTATTTTTTATTATTATCTAGTAGTCCTACATGATGATGATTATTTATACATGTGATGTATGATGAGTGGACGGATGATCATGGACCGTGTGATGTGTGTACTTGTGATTATTATTATTGAGGTCTGCGAACCTCCATTATATTTCTCGTTTATTGTCGGGCCTGCGTGCCTATGATTAAGTTGTAATCACATGAGGAGGCGCAGCGGGAGCGTGGATGCCATAGCGGGACCCACGAGACGGACGATCGTGATGCATGGAGATGCATCAAGATGTCGACGGAACCGACGAGGACGAGATGGACGATCACAAGGCATGGAGATGCACCGTTGCACACATAGATCTTGATGTGAGTGATTAGGCCTACTGGCTCGGGCCTAATCATATTAGGTTGTGGTCCATGATCATCTGGTGTGATTGCTTATACACATACTAGATATGTATATATATTTGCATGCGATGTAGATATATATTAAATATGTATATGTGTGACATGTCATATTAGGAGACCAAATCATAGAAACATCTCTCGATAATATTAAGTCGGTAAACGTGAGGCAATTAGATTGACCCACGTGGCCTTCCATCGTTATGAGTAGGAACCGAATCTCGGTGTAGGTTGAGTTGGTCGAGTCCCTCGAGACTCACCTATATCGCGATTCGCTATCTTGCTTACGACATAGAGATGTCACCGGTGACCTGAGGTCATGATTGCTGCTCAAAGGCTGCAGAAAAGATTCATCTATTGCTTATGAAAAGAGAAGGAATACATGGCTATTTATAGGGCTTCTAAACCCTAACTCCTAATAGGACTCCTACTTAAGACTCTTACTTCTAACCAACTCCTAGTAGGACTTATAGTCAAGACTCCTATTCCCTTACAACTCCTAATTCTTCTCTAAGAAACCACCTCCTACTTGAATGCCCCTCTCAATTAGGACTCTCCTAGCTAGAGTCCTAACAGAATGTCCCTCTCAATTAGGACTCTCCTAGCTAGAGTCCTAACAGTTTTACATGAATGTCCCTCTCAATTAGGACTCTCCAAGCTAGAGTCCTAACAGACCCGCCCTCTTCAAATCAGCCTTGTCCTCGAGGCTGATGATTCGTGAATTCTGGGAATTTGATCTTCAAGTCGTCATAGTTCTCCCAAGCGGCATCTTCTATTGGTAGATTCGCCCACTTTATTACCACTCCTTTAATGGGTCGTCGTCGTCGAGTCACGATCCGTCGATCAATAATGGCACTTGGCTGTGTCTAGAGTTCTCTTTGGGTAGTTATATTTGGTGGGTGGCTTTGGGCTGTCTCCAAGCACCTATTTAAAACTTTCGATTGGCTGTTGGTTTGTGGGTGATATGTCGTACTCTTTTTCAATTTAGTACCCTGCATATGGAATAACTTTGTCCAAAATCTGCTCTTGAAGATGCAAGTATAATTTGTCACAAGCACAATGCGTCCCTTATAGCATAATTCTTTTGAGTCCCGATTGTAATGAGCCATGGGGCTTAGTGCTTCCTCCAATTTTTTTATAATCTTACTAGTATCTGAATATTCCTGCCATTCCATCTTAATATCCTCAAGGAAGTCGCTGGTCGGAAGTGAAACGGTCGAAACTTCAACTTGCTCGGGTAGTTGCGAAAGCGCATCTGCAAGAACATTCTCTTTCCCTTTTTTGTAAGTTATTTCAAAATCAAATCCAAGAAGTTTTGTTACCCATTTTTGCTGCTCGGGGGAAGATATCTTCTGCTCCAAGAGATATTTTAGGCTTTTATGGTCGGTCTTGATTTAAAAGTATCGCCTAATCAAGTACAATCTCCACCTCGTTGATGCGCGCACAATGGCGAGCATCTCCTTATCATATGTTGACATATTTTGATCGGAGGGAGATAATGCCTTGCTAGTGTATGCGAGTGGTCGACCATCTTGTATGAGAATGGCTCCAATTCTGACTCCAGATGTGTCGGCCTCAATAATGAAGGGTCGGTTGAAATCTGGTAGTGTTAGCACCGGCGTCGTCGTCATAGCTGCCTTAAGTTTGTCGAAGGCAGCGGAGGCTCTGTCCAACCATTGGAAGACATCTTTTTCTAGTAAGGAAGTAAGTGGTGCACTGATCTTTCCATAGTTTTTCACGAACTTGCGGTAGTAGCCTGTTAAACCCAGAAAGCCATGTAGCAATTTTATGTTTCTCGAGGTCGGCTAGTTTTGCATTGCTCCAATTTTGAAGGGGTCCACTGCCACACCTTCCTCTGATATGATATGCCCAAGATATTCCACCTTTTGTTGAAGAAAGCAAAAATTCATGGTTGTTGTGTGTTCAAAATGTGGTTTTCCGTATGTCTTCTTCGCATGCTCGTATTTGATGATACCCGGATCAAAGGTCCAGCTTTGTAAAGATTTGTGCTCCCTTTCGTCTAGCAATTCATCTACTATTGGAATAAAGTTTTTGTCCTTGATGATTATGCCATTGAGAGCTCGGTAATCAACACATATTCGCCTTGTTCCGTCCTTCTTACGTACAAGTAGCACCGACGAAGAGTAGAGGTTGCAACTTGGCCGAATAACTCCTGTTTCGAGCATCTCTTTTATAATCCTTTCTATTTCATCCTTCTGGAGATGTGGATACTGATATAGCTGAGCATTTGCTGAAGATTTGCCTGGAAGAATCATTATACAATGATCATGCCGACAGGTAAGAGGTAGGTTGCGCGGTTCGTCAAATATATTTGAAAATTCAGTAAGCAAAGGAAGTAGATTTGGATCTTCAAATTCTGTTGGCTCTCCCTTAGTTTGCTGCTCAAGTTGTACCAAAAAGCCGCTGCATGCTTTATGCAAAACCTTCTCCATTTGTTGTGTGCAAATCGTCGTTACGTCGCCCTCACGTTTCCCATGCAGTATCACCTGTTTCTCCTTACTGTAAAATTTTATAAATAGTTGTATAAAATTCCAAGAAATATCACCTAATGTCATCAACCATTTAATTCTGAATATGGCCTCATGATCATCAAGAGGGAGGAGGAAGAAATATGCAATTATCTCTTGGTCCTGCAGCAACAGTTTCACCTACGGGCACCTATGATCACACTTCAAAATCCGACCGTTGGCAACCGTAACGACAAACCTGCTGCAATTCTCAATAGGTAAGTTCATATCGATAGCAACCTTACTGTTTAGGAAGTTATTAGTGCTGCCCATCTCGATGAGAACAGTGATCGGTTGTTGTTTGAGAAGGCGTCCAACTTTCATCGTTTGCGGGTTTGAGTAGTCAGCTAGTGTTTGTACCGTAACTTCGGTCGGTTGTGGCTGTTCTTCTGCATCTTTTTCTTCATGTTCAAGGCTCTCTTCTGAATGTTCAATGACCTCTTCTTCTATCGGTTCAATCATAAGAAGTCCTCCTTTACTATAGCGATGCTCACGGCTCCACGGCTCGTCACAATGCCAACATAACCCCTTCGCATATCGCTCCTGAAGCTCTTCTCCTATTAACCTCTTTGGTGCAGGGACTTGGTCGATAGTAGGGGGGGCTGAGGGCTTCAATTTTACTAGTTGAGGAGTGACCCTAGTCCTCCGAGCTTCATGGTTCAATTGCTCCTCTTGATGTCTTGCGAAAGAGATGGCTGCCATAAGCGTGTACGGTTGTCGCGCTTTAACTTCTCCTCGGATCTCCGGCTTCAAGCCCTCAATGAAGGTCCTCAATAGCTGTTTTTGAGACCAATCATGATTTTGATTAGATAACCTTTCAAACCTGGTTTGGTACTCCTGAATGGTGGAGGTTTGTCGGATCTTTGCTAGTTGTTCGTCAATATTCTCGTAATCGGTTGGTCTGAAGCGGATCAGCAATCCTTCTTTGAATTGTTGCCATGAAAGGACTCCATAAGTATGTTCAAACTATTTAAACCATTGTATAGCATCCCCTTCAAGATGTATAGCTGCAATTTTCACCATAGATGCATCTGCGATTTTGTGGTACCAAAAATATCGCTCCGCGCGTGAGATCCAACCAATCGGGTCTCCTTCTTCCCATCTAGGGAACTCCACTCTCATGCATGGATAGTTAGGGTCGGTCATAGAGCCTCTCCTCCCTTGGAAGTCATCTCTTCGGGCTTGGTGTGATTGGGCAAAGCTCTCTCCTTGATATGATTTTTTCGGGCTTAGTGGTCGGCCCAATCTGAGTTCGGTAAAGAGCGTCCGAATCTTATCCTCCATTCGCGCCTCCAAGGCTTCGAATTTAGCATTGATTGCCTCCTTAGATGCCATAGTATATGGCCCCAAATCAATGATGTTAAGATCTCTCTTTTGCTATTGGGTTAAAGGCATGTATAGGTTGAGAGAAGTGATGGTCGAAAGTGTTGGTGGATTGGTGGATGTAGGCTGCGGTTTAGGCTTGTTTTGTGGCTGTTTTGGGAGCAGTTTGAGGGTGTGGTTTAGTAGAGTTTTAGGGCTGTGGATGAAAGTTTTGGATCTGTGGTAGATGGTAGCAACGGTTTGACAGAAATCCGTGGAAGTTGCAGCAAGTATGTGCTGTCTTGTAAGAGTAGAATTGTCGTCGAAGAAACAACGGTTTCTCGACATAATTTCCACCAAAAACTTGGGAGAATTGAGGAGGGAATTGATAGCAAAATCACAGTTTATATGACAGCAAGGATATATAATTTAATCAAGAAAATTTCGGCAGTATAACAGCAAGGAAATTGGTGCAAGTTGCAATTGCAGAATTATCGTCGAAAAATTTCAGCGGGTTACGATGAAAATTTGCAACAACATAAAATCGTTTTTAGAGATGAATTTCTTAATAGATCAATCTTAGATGGAAGCCAATATTATCTATAAAGTGTATAAGAAATTTCATTCAAAAAGATTGGAAATAGATGGGTTAAGGCAACGATATGCAGCTGAAATTTTCTGCAGCATAGATTTTCAAGTGCAGCAGATTGGACATAAAAGATCAGTAGTTTATATTGAGAATTTTTTGATAAAACCAAAGGGAAATCTACTGTTAGGAAGTGTCAAAGATGTCATAAAAATTTCGTAGAAATTTGGATAGAAAAAGCACAGTAGCAAGATCAAACAGATGGTGCTATGCGGCTTGAATTCTGCAATTCAAGTGCAGCATATTGGACATAAAAGATCAGTAGTTTATATTGAGAATTTTTTGATGAAACCAAAGGGAAATCCACTGTTAAGAAGTGTCAAAGATGTCATAAAAATTTCATAGAAATTTGGATAGAAAAAGCACAGTAGCAAGATCAAACAGATGGTGCTATGCGGCTGGAATTCTGCAATGTATCTTTCGTCGTAGAGATGATAACTTTGTGACGAAAAGTTTATGCAGCAATATAGGAACGATTTTTTTTTTTTTTTTGGATTTTCGAATAAGGATAACTAAATTGCAGCAGCAGTAAGGTAGGAAACCAGAACCTGTTGCAATTCACGGGGAGATCAAAGGATGATCCGTGGTGATGGAGATGATGACGAAATTCGGTGACGATCTTTTAAGCAATTGTGAGAATTGCTTTGGATAGTTGTAGAGGGTTGATGGATGGCTGTGGAAGGGCAGCAAGACGCCAAGAACGCTGCTCTGATACTAGGTGTTAGAACCCTTGCAGATTCTAAACTTGGGGTTGATCTCTTTAGGGGATCGGCCTCCTTGGAACTCTATAGGGGTTCCTCCCTCCAAGTTGCTGCTCAAAGGCTGCAGAAAAGATTCATCTATTGCTTATGAAAAGAGAAGGAATATATGGCTATTTATAGGGCTTCTAAACCCTAACTCCTAATAGGACTCTTACTTAAGACTCTTACTTCTAACCAACTCCTAGTAGGACTTATAGTCAAGACTCCTATTCCCTTACAACTCCTAATTCTTCTCTAAGAAACCACCTCCTACTTGAATGCCCCTCTCAATTAGGACTCTCCTAGCTAGAGTCCTAACAAAATGTCCCTCTCAATTAGGACTCTCCTAGCTAGAGTCCTAACAGTTTTACATGAATGTCCCTCTCAATTAGGACTCTCCAAGCTAGAGTCCTAACAATCATCAAATCAGACTCATCTTGTAACGAAGGTGTTGACTTAACCGAGCATCATGGTTGGTCGAGTCCCTCGAGGCCATGGTGATTCGGAGGCCGAACAGGACGGGAATCACAAGGAGTTGTGATCGGCAAGAGTTGTCTACCTTTTAGGCTTAGTGTGATTGGTCGAGTCCCTCGAGGTTACACTAAGACGCTGATTGGATCCTGATCCCCACTAGAAGTCTGCCGGAGACTTCCGTTTCACGTGCTGAGGGTGTCGCGTGACTCGTTAGTAAAATAGTGGGAGCATATTAAGATAGAAGTCCATATCTTGATAGTTTATTTCTTGCAAAATCTGCATGTTATTCATTTTTGCTATATCTTTATTTTCAGAAAATGTCGCTTTCAAATCCCTTACGTGGCATACTTGATGTCAACCGCCTCACTGGTCCAAATTATACGGATTGGCTCCGTAACTTGAGAATTGTTCTCACAGCGGAGAAAATCGTGTACGTCCTTGATACAGTGATGCCTACGCCCGAAGAAGGGGCAAGCGAGGATGAGATCGCTCGCTACGTGAAGTACATTGATGACTCCACTCTTGCTCAGTGCTATATGTTGGGCTCTATGACTCCAGAGTTACAGAGACAACATGAAAAGATGGATGCCAGATCCATTCTCCTACATGTCCGTAAATTGTTTGAGGAACAGGGAAGGACTCAACGATATGAGATATCCAAGAGCCTTTTCCGCGCTAGGATGACTGAGGGGACACCGGTTTAGAACCATGTCCTAAAGATGATTGAGTGGATAGAGAAACTCACAGGTCTAGGAATGGTCCTAGAGGATAACTTGTGTGTGGACATTGTGCTTCAGTCCCTACCAGATTCCTTTTCACAGTTCATAATGAACTTTAATATGAACAAGCTTGAGGTGACTCTCCCAGAGCTCCTCAATATGTTGAGGGAGGCAGAGAGTACTATTAAGAAAGAGAAGCTAGTTCTCTACACTGGTGAGACCAGAAAGAAAAGGAAAGCAGAAAGGTCCCTTAAGAAGGGAAAGGGCAAGGGCAAACAAGGTAAAGCAAAGGTTGCTAAGAAAGACCCAACAAAGGACAAAGGCCAGTGCTTCCACTGTGGTAAAGATGGGCACTGGAAGAGAAACTGCAAAGAGTACCTTGCAGAAAGGGCGAAACAAAAGCTTGATGAAGCTTCAGGTACATTCATGATCAGTCTCCATTTGTTAGACTCTTATGATAACACATGGGTATTAGATACCGGTAGTGCTTATCATATATATAATTCGTTGCAGGTTCTGGCAAGGCCTAGGAGACTAGAGAGAGGCGAGATGGATCTCAAGATGGGTAATGGAGCAAAAGTTGCTGTATTAGCTGTTGGCGAGGTCGCCCTACATCTGCCTAGTGGAGCTTTTATTGCATTAGATGCATGTTATTTTGTTCCTTCTATTATCAAAAACATTATCTCCATTTCATGTTTAACAGTTAGTGGATATAAATTTGTTTTTGAGAACAATGGTTGTTCGATATTATTAGATGATAAGATCATCACGAAAGGAACATTGCATAATGGTTTATTTATGTTAGACACCACTCCACATATCATGAATATAAATGTGTCCAAAAGGAAACGAGATGAGTTGAACAGTGCATACCTGTGGCATTGTAGGCTAGGTCACATCCATGAAAGAAGGATTCAAAAGTTGCTAAATGATGGATATCTAGATCCATTCGACTATGTGTCATATGCAACTTGTGAGCCTTGCATTCGTGGAAAACTAACCAACTCTCCATTTAGTGGAACTGGAGAGAGAGCCACTGAGTTGTTGGAACTCATACATAGTGATGTATGTGGACCCTTGTCAACTCATGCCATTGGAGGTTACTCCTACTTCATTACATTTATTGATGATTTCTCAAGGTATGGATATGTGTACTTAATGAAGTACAAGTCCGAGGCCTTTGAGAAATTCAGAGAGTATAAGAATGAGGTGGAGAACCAGACTGGAAAGAGTATCAAAACTCTTCGATCAGATCGAGGAGGTGAGTACTTAAGTACAGAGTTTACTCACTTCCTCAAGGACCATGGGATATTATCCCAATGGACACCTCCTTATACACCTCAGCTCAATGGTGTCTCTGAAAGGAGAAATCGTACATTATTAGATATGGTACGGTCCATGATGAGTTTCGCTGACCTACCCATCTCATTCTGGGGATATGCCCTAGAAACCGCAGCTTACCTTCTGAACAGAGTTCCAACTAAGTCGGTGGTGTCTACACCATATGAGATATGGAAAGGGAAGAAGCCTGATCTTAAAGTAGTTAAGATTTGGGGCTGCTCTGCCCATGTTAAAAGACACAACCCCGATAAGTTAGAATCAAGGACAGGGCGATGTAAATTTGTGGGATACCCCAAGGAAACTTGTGGGTATTACTTCTATCATCTCGAGGACCAAAAGGTCTTTGTAGCTAAGAGAGCAGTGTTCCTTGAGAAGGAACACATTCTTGACGGAGACAGTGGGAGAATGATAGAATTGAGCGAGGTTGGAGAACCAAGCTCAAGCACCACTCTACAGCCCGAGTCTGTTCAGGTATCTAATACACAAGTTTCAACTTTACGCAGGTCTGATAGAGTATCCCATCCTCCTGAGAGATATGTGGGACATATTAGAGCAGAGGATATAGAGGATATTGATCCTCAGACCTACGAGGAGGCTATTATGAGTATAGACTCCGGGAAGTGGAAAGAAGCCATGAATTCTGAGATGGATTCTATGTACTCCAATAAGGTTTGGAACCTAGTTGATGCACCCGAAGGTATTGTACCCATCGGTTGCAAGTGGATCTTTAAGAAAAAGATCGGAGTAGATGGAAAGGTAGAGACCTATAAAGCAAGGCTAGTGGCTAAGGGGTATCGTCAAAGGCAAGGTGTTGACTACGACGAAACTTTCTCACCCGTAGCAATGCTAAAATCCATCAGAATTCTATTGGCTATTGCAGCACACTATGATTATGAGATCTGACAGATGGATGTGAAAACCGCATTCCTCAACGGGAACCTGGAGGAGGAGGTGTATATGATGCAACCTGAGGGATTCGTGTCCAAGAACTGCCCAGATAAGGTGTGTAGGTTGCTTAGATCCATTTATGGACTAAAGCAAGCTTCCCGAAGTTGGAACATAAGATTTGATGAGGCAATCAGATCTTATGACTTCGTTAAGAACGAAGATGAGCCTTGTGTATACAGAAAGGTAAGTGGGAGCGCTATTAGCTTTTTGGTGTTATATGTGGATGACATCCTCATCATTGGGAATGACATAGGAATGCTATCCACAATAAAGGCTTGGTTATCTAGACACTTCTCCATGAAGGACTTAGGAGAAGCATCTTATATCTTGGGGATTAGAATCTATAGAGATAGATCCAAAAGGATGCTTGGCTTGTCCCAGTCCAGGTACATAGAAACTATTGTCAAAAGGTTTGGCATGGAAATTCCAAGAGAGGTCTCATACCGATGAGACATGGGATATCGCTTTCTACGAGTATGTCCCCAAAGACTCCAGAAGAAAGGGCGAACATGGATATGATACCTTATGCCTCAGCAATAGGGTCTATCATGTATGCCATGCTATGTACTAGGCCTGATATAGCGCATGCTCTGAGTGTCACGAGCAGGTATCAGGCGGATCCAGGCTTGGAGCACTGGAAAGCAGTAAAGTGTATCCTTAAGTACTTGAGAAGGACTAAGGATCTTTTACTAGTATATGGAGGTAATAGCCTTAAGGTTGAAGGCTACACTGACTCAAGTTTTCAGTCTGATGTCGATGATAGCAAGTCGAATTCAGGGTATGTGTACACCTTGAATGGAGGAGCAGTGTGCTGGAAGAGTTCCAAGTAAGATACCACTGCTGACTCGACCATAGAGGCGGAGTACATTGCTGCATCAGATGCAGCAAAGGAGGGAATCTGAGTGAAGAAGTTCATCACAGATTTGGGAGTCGATACAGATAGCGACAAGTCGACTTCCTTATATTGCGACAACTATGGGGTGATTACTCAAATAAGGGAACCCGGGTCTTATCAGAAGTGTTCTGAGGAGGTTCCAGCTTATAAGAGAGATCGTAACCCGAGGAGATGTAGCAGTGGAAAGAGTTCCATCCGAAGATAACATTGCAGATCCACTGACAAAGCCGTTGTCTCATTTTGTCTTTGAGCGTCATAGGGGTCTGATGGGGATCAGACACATAGGTGATTGGCTTTAGGTCAAGTGGGAGATTGCTAGTCATAGGTGCCCAGCAAGCCAATCACGTGAGTGATGGCACGTGTGACTTGATATATAATCTTTTTGCTTATTATATTTTGGCGTATATCACTTTATAACTATTGCATAAATGCATATATATTGTGATGTCCTTGGATTTGTGCAATGGGAATCGGATCGTGATGAGATCACGATAATGAGATCGATTCACCTTTAAACACATATCCTAAATAATCCCGGTCATAGGTTACTCGAGAGGGACATCGTGATAACCGGATAGACTGGTGTGCTGTATACCCGTCCATATGATGGATGCAACTGGTCTCATAGCTGCTCGTGTAAGGACACTAGGGATACAGTACAGGTGCTCAATGGAGAATGAGTTCACTGATTGATCCGCTTACGGAATGCTGGATGGTTGATGATGCCTTATTGTTAGACAACGATTCCGTAGTCCTAGTGGTGTATCTGGTTCTTAGACTTGAGACACCAAGGATGTCCTGTATGAGTGCTCCACTCTTTGATACCAGACTTATAGGTTTGGCTGTTCCCAGATCTAGTACAGCTGGTCATTGGGAGTGGTAGTCGACCTTACGAGGGCTATTGAGTGTCGATAGAGGATCATCCACTCTCGGTATCATGAGAGGAATATCCCATGTGTTCTTGCTCAGACAAATCCCTGGCCAGGGTCATTCGGGTTGAGAGAGAAAGAGTTCTCCGGGAGAATCCGATTAGAGCGAGACTCGAGTAGAAACCGTATGGGTCTGACAGCACCATACTCGATATACGGTCTCTGGGATATTAGATGGATGAGGGACTATAGGTACATGGTAACTGAGGACAGACAGGTCCAATGGATTGGATTCCCCTGTATCGTCTGGGGACTACGGCGTAGTGGCCTAGTACTTCCGTAGTCGATGAGTCGAGTGAATTATTACAGAGATAATAATTCACCGAGTTAGAAGGAGTTCTGACAGGTATGACTCACGGCCAGCTCGATATTGGGCCTAGAGGGTCACACACATATGGTAGGCATTGCGATGAGTAGAGGTTCGGATATGAGATATCCGACGGAGCCCTTGTCTTATTGGATGCAGATCCAATACCCACTAGGGAAAGGACCCATTAGGGTTTTGACACGGGATCTCTATAAATAGGAGGGATTCACAGCCTCATAGGCTAGAGTCTTTGCTTGCCCTTCCTATTCTCCTCTCCCTCTCCACCTCAGAGTAGGCCTGAAGTTTTGAGGAGCGTCGTCGCAACCCTGCTGTGTGGATCACCGCTAGAGAGGAGGACGCTTGACCTCCTTCACCCTCTCCTAAGGATCTGCAAGGAAACAGGGATATACGATCTCCCTAGGTAACACAATCTCTGTATGCAGTTTTGTGTTTTTGCGGATTTTGCGCACCAATCTTCGCACGACGATGAACATCTTTTTGGGAATCGGGGATTTTTGTTTTCTTGTTCTTCCGCTGCGCATATGATGTCGCCCCCTATGATTTCCCAACACATCTATGGTGGAAATTATGGCTATACATCTTTAAGGGGATGCCATATAGTGGTTTGACTTGTTTGAACACACTCATGGAGTCGTCTTATGGTGACAATTCAAAGAAGGACTGCTGATCCACTTCGGACCAACCAATTATGAGAACATTAATGGACAACTAGCAAAGATCCGATAAACCTCCACCATTCAGGAGTACCAAACCAAGTTTGAAAGGTTATCTAATTAAACTTGTGAGTAGTCTAAAAAATAACTATTAGGGACCTTCATTTAGGTCTTGAAGCCAGAGATCCGGGGAAAAGTTAAAGTGCGACAACCATACACACTTATGGCAGCCATCTCTTTCGCACGACTTCAAGAGGAGCGATTGAACCATGAAGCCCAAAGGACTAGAGTCACTCCCCGAGTAACAATATTGAAGCCTTCAGCCTACCCTACTATCAACTAAGCCACTGCACCAAAAATGTTGACAAGAGAAGAGCTTCGGGAGCGATCTGCGAAGGGGTTATGTTGGTATTGCGACGAGCTATGGAGCCTTGAGCATTACTGTAAAAAAGGGAGACTTCTTGTGATTGAACTAGTAGAAGAAGATGTCATTAAACATCCAGAAGAGAGCCTTGAACATGAAGAAGAAGAGCTATAACCGACCGACTTTTCGGTACACGCACTTGTTGGCTACTCAAACCCGCAAATGATGAAAGTTGGAGGCCTTCTCAAACAACTATCGATTACTATTCTCATTGACATGAGCAGCACTAATAACTTCCTAAATAGTAAGGTTGCTGCTCGGATGGCACTCAATATCAAAGATTGCAGTAAGTTTGATGTAAAGGTCATCGACGGAAGAATCCTAAAGTGCAACCAAAGATGTCCGCAGGTGAAACTATTACTGCAAGACCAAGAAATTATCACCGACTTCTTCCTCCTACCAATTGATGACTCTAAGGCCATGCTTGGCATAGAGTGGCTGACAATACTAGGTGATGTTTTTTGAAACTTTTCCAAATTAATTATGAAATTCTACTGCAAAGGTTAATAGGTCATCCTACGCGGAAAGCGCGGAAGCAACGTAACCATCGTTTCGACCCAATGAATGGAGAAAGTTTTATACAAGGTAAATAGTAGATTTTTTATGCATCTCTAGAAGCAACAAGATGGGAAGAAAATAGAAATTGAAGATCAAAATCTTGCCTAATTGCTTACTGAATTTGCTGATATTTTTGCTGAGCCGCGCGGTCTTCCTCCTACTCGGCAACTTGACCTTCAGATTCCAATCCTTCCGAGAAAGCCACCAGTGAATACTTGGCCATACTAATATCCTCACCTTTAGAATGATGAAATTAAAAAGATTATAAAGGAGATGCTTGAAACAGGGGTGATTCAGCAAAGTTGCAACCCCTATTCCTCATCGGTGCTACTTGTATGCAAGAAGGATGAAACTTGGCAGATGTACATCAACTACCGAGCTTTAAATGGTATCACCGTTAATGACAAGTACCCAATACCAATGGTGGATGAACTTCTTGATGAGTTAAAAGGAGCTCGAGTCTTCACGAAGTTGGACCTCTGATCCGATTACCACCAAATTCGGGTATGCGAAGACGACATTCCTAAAACTGCATTCCGTACACATAATGAGCATTATAAATTCTTGGTAATGCCTTTTGGACTCACTAATGCTCCTTCAACCTTCCAAAGTCTCATGAATGATATTTTTCAGAGATTTATTCACAAATTTGTGCTGGTATTTTTCGATGATATTCTCATTTATAGCCCTTCTCTTGAGACTTACTTTTAGCATTTACGGGTTGTTTTGACGATCCTTCGGGAGAATACTCTTTTTGTTAAGTAGCCAAAGTATAGTTTTCTCTAGCAAAAAGTTGAGTACCTTGAGCACATAATATCAAAAGAAGGAGTGGTGGTAGACCCAACAAAAATTAAAGCAATGCAAGGTTGGCTGAAACCTACAAACGTGAAATTACTGCGTGGGTTCCTTGGACTAATGGGCTACTACCAAAAATTTGTTAAGGACTGTGGGAAGATCAGCACACCCCTCACTTCTTTACTGAAAAAAGATGCTTTTCAATGGCCAAACAAAACCTCCGTTGCATTCGACAAACTTAAGATAGCCATGACGACGAAACTAGTGCTAGCGCTACTAGATTTCAACCGACCCTTCATCATTGAGGTCGACGCATTTGGAGTCGGAATTGGAGCTGTTCTCATGCAAAATGGTCAACCACTCACATACACTAGTAAGGAATTATCTTCCTCCCATCAAAATATATCAATATATGATAAAGAGATGCTCGCCATTATGCACACAGTAACGAGGTGAAGACCCTACCTGATCGGTCAACGATTTCAAATTAAAACCGACCATAGAAGCCTCAAGTATTTTATGGAGCAAAATATATCATCCCTTGAGCAGCAAAAATAGGTAACCAAACTTCTAGGATTTGATTATGAAATTATTTACAAAAAGGGAAAAGAAAATGTTGTTGCAGATGCACTCTCACGGCTTCTTGAGCAAGCTAGGTTTTCAACCATCTCCCTTCCTACCACCAGCTTCCTCGAGGACATTAGGGAAGAATGGAAGAAGGATGCAGAGATCAGCAACATCATAAAAAAATTGGAGGAGGATCCAAGTGCAATAGCCCACTATACTTTGGATTCGTGGGATCTATGCTACAAAGGTCACATTGTGCTTATATCTGACTCCCCTTGCATCAAAATTATCTCACATGAAATGCACTCCATACCTTCAGTAGGGCACTTCAGATTCCTACGAACCTATAAAAGAGTGAAGAAAAATTTTTATTGAAGAGGGTTGAAAAAAATTATTGCTGAATATGTGGCACAATGTGATGTATGTCAACAACACAAGGTTGAAACAATGGCAAGTCTAGGGAAGCTACAACCACTACCCACACCGAACTCGGTGTGGACTGACATCTCCATGGACTTCATCGAAGGGTTGCCACCTTCTAAATGTAAAAGCACAATTCTCATGGTGGTTGATCGACTTACGAAATATGCTCATTTTTGTGCTGTGTAAAATCCCTACACTATTGCTAGTATTGCTTAGATTTTCATAGAAAATATTGTTAAACTACATGGAATGCCAAGGTCCATTATAAGTGATCGTGATAGGATCTTCACCAGTACATTTGGACTGAGTTATTTCAATTATAAAGCACTAAACTCAAGATGAGCCCAATGTATCATCCACAAATTGACGACCAAACAAAGGTGGTAAATAGGTGTTTAGAGATATACATTCGGTGTTTCGCTAGTGATTGACCAAAGGAGTAGACGAAATGGCTTCCCTAGGCTAAATGGTAGTATAATATTATATATCATTCATCTACAAAATGTGCCCCTTATGAAGCACTTTATGGTCGGTCGACCCCTATGATTCTAAAGTATGTAATTGGCTCGACCAAGGTAGATTAGGTCAACCAAGAATTGATTGACAGGGACAAACTCCTACAACTGTTAAAAGATAATCTCTCTACCACTCAAGCCAGAATGAAGCAGCAAGTTGACACACGACGAAACGAAAGAGAATTTTTAGTCGGAGATTGGGTTTATCTTCACCTACAACAATAAAAGCAACTCTCTATCAACACTCGAGCCTCCATAAAGCTATCCCCACATTTTTATGGGCCCTATCATATCACAGAGCAAATTGGAGCCATGGCGTATAGACTTAAATTGCTTGAGGATGCCAAAATTCACCTTGTCTTCCACGTGTCATGCCTAAAGCCTAATTGGGAGAACATGAGTCACCCTAGATCCAACTACCCAACACCACTGAAGATGGAGTTATTCAAGCCCAACCACAAGCCATCCTCGACCGTAGGATCGTGATGTGTCATCGACGTCCCTCTACTGAAGTACTAATGCATTGGAATAATTTACCACTTGAAGACGCCACATGGGAATCATATAAGAAGCTGAAGACCCGGTTCCCTGAGTTCATGGAATCTCAGCCTTGAGGACAAGGCTGATTTGGAGAGGACGGGCTTAATAGGACCCTAGTAGGGTTGGGTCCTACTCAACCAAGAGGTAGCTAATAAAACCTTGTGAGATTGTAATAAACCCCACCTAGCCGCTTTTATCCTATAAAGAAGAGTGGCTAAAGTTTATATTTAGGCCTTTGTGCTTCCTAGCTGTCACCCCCTTTTACTGGGTTGGTTGTTTAGGGTTAAGGGCAAAAGGGGTAACTCACTTAGAAAGCAACCCTTAGGGCTAGGGTTTTGAGCCCTACATAAGCATGTAGCCTCCATCTCTTTGATAATAAGATTCTTTTACAATTACAGCCATTTGGTTGATTTCTAGGAGGGTAGAACCCCTATAGCGCTCCAAGGGTTGATCCCCCTCAAAGATCAATCTACATAAAATTCCTCTAGGGTTCTATCATCTTGTGTTTCAATCCCTACCAGATTCCTTTTCATATTTCATAATGAATTTTAATATAAACAAGTTTTAGGTGACTCTCTTTGAGCTCTTCAATATATTGAGGGAAACAAAGAGCACTATTAAGAAAGAGAAGCCAGTTCTCTATACTAGTGAGACCAAAAAGAAAAGGAAGGTAGAAAAGTTCCTTAAGAAGGGCAAGAGTAAGGGCAGACCGGGTAAAGCAAAGGTTGCTAAGAAAGACCTAGCAAAGGACAAAGGCTAGTGCTTCCACTATGGCAAAGATGGGCACTTGAAGAGGAACTACAAAGAGTACATTGCAAAGAGGGTGAAACAAAAGCTTGGAGAAGCTTCATGTATTTTCATGATTAGTCTTTATTTATCAGACTCTTACGATAACACATAGGTATTGGATATCAGTAGTGCTTATCATATTTGTAATTCATTCCAAGTTCTGTTAGGACCAAAATCGACACTAAGAGGGGAGGTGAATTAGTACTTTCATAAAAATTATAACGATTCAAAAACTTTGTTCAATAAAGCCCATATCGGAAAGATGCTAACTTAAAAATACATTCGTAATCATAGTGAGAGTAAGAAATCAATTTGCAATGTAAATGAAAAGTATAAAGTAAATATAAACCATATTTATAGTGGTTCAGTCGTCGTGACCTACGTCCACTCCCGATTCCTCTCCACTCGAGGCCACCAATTTTTGCTATCGATCTTCTTTCAATGAGTGAAGATTAACTATCCTTATAACTCTTTCTCATTTTCACAAGCTCAGGAGAGAACCTTTATACCTCTCTCTTTTATACCTCACTCCTCCCTTAGAAACCTTCTAACTCTAAGAGGAAGAGACTCGCTAACTTTAGAGAGATTACAACACTTTTTTCTCCAATATTTTTTTACTCCTTTTCTTCTCAATTTCGTGCTCCTTCAAGTAGGAATAGTAGGGGTATTTATATATGTCAAATAACTTCAAAAATAAAGCTAAAAAAGGTCTCATCTTGGGTTTCTTGGGTCCTAGTCATACCACCACCTATGTTGGGCGGTACAACTGCCTAAAGCACTGACACTATGCGGTACCATTATCTAGGCTGATGATACCATCACCTGATACACTAACACTAGGTGGTACCACCACCCAGTCTAGCAACACCACCTCCTGATAGCTTAGAAAAGTGTGCTCTTGACTTTTCCAAGTCATGGGTAGTTCCACCTATACTTGGGTCACTGAATGAGCTTTCCACTAGGCCCAAAATAGTCAAAACTCAGGCCCAATGGGCGTCTAATTGAGTTGGCATGGTTACACCCGAAGCTAACTCAATTAGCCCTCTAAACCAATTCAATCTAGATAAATTATTACAAAGCTTGAATCCTTTACTGTCCGGTATATTATTGGTTCACCCGGCGCTTCGTCCAACCCTTCAACGCATCGTCCCCTCCTTTTGTGTATTGCCCAATCGATATGTTGACCTCCATAACATCCGATCTCCTTGGTGCAATGTTCGATCCTTCAGCCCGATGCCTGAACTCATGGCAGAAAGTCCTTCTGTCGGTACATCAACCGATCCTCTGGCTTGACATCCAATCTCTTGATAAGTTTCACTCCGGCCCAATGTTCGATTCTTCCTGCTTCAATCGATTTACCTTTTCTAATCGAAGATAGTCCTGCATCACTTAAACACACATTAGATCATAAGTTTATCAATTGGTTTTATCATCAAAATATGAGATTCAACAATCTCCCCCTTTTTGATGATGACAACCAATTGATGATGGAGTTTAACTTAACTCCTTATATCAATATGTCATATTGATAGAAACTTTGAATTCAGAAAATCATGACTATTTCATCGTTGCATGCATCATGAATATTGAAAAAATCATGTAATCACATCATTGCATGCATCTTAAAATCATGAGTATTTCATGTTAAGATCAAGAGCACTAAGAGGGGGGGGTTGAATTAGTGCAGCGAAAAAATTTCGACGATTAAAACTGTGTTCGTACGTTGAAATCCGATTCCGACGTAAAAGTCATTTTGTGCAGATAATAACTTTGAAAGCTTACGAAAATGTATTTGAAGTAAAGTATGGCAGGAAGTTTGCAGTTAAGATAGAAATCGGAATGTAAGCACAAACTGAAATATGATATTCGTATGATAAAACCAATTTCCAATGTAAAACCATTTTCGGAAACTTGAAAGTGAGTTCATAAAAGAGCAGAAGGCAGTAAGCTATTGAGAAGGTTTGCAGTAAAGATAAAATGCTCAAAGTAAATGCAAACCGAGATTTAGAGTGGTTCGGTCAATCTTGACCTACATCCACTTTTGGCTTCCTCCACCAACGAGGTCACCGACGTCTACTAGAGGCCTTCCTTCAATAGGCGAAGGCCAACCACCCTTTTACAGTTTCACTCCTTTTAACGGGTTTAGGAGATAACCCTTACAAACTTTTCTCTCCTCTCTTGAAAGATCAAAACTTGAAAAAGAGGGAGAACTTCTAGCCTTTACAACACTTTTGAGCTCTAAAAATCACAAAGTAAGATTGGATTTTTGGTGCCCTTTCATGCAAGAAAGGGTGGGGTATATATAGGCCCCAAACTAGTTTGAATTTGGAGCTCAAAAATGTCTTTTCCCGAATTTCCGGGATCTTGGCGGTACCACCTCCTGACTAGGGCGGTACAACCGCCTGGCAGCTCAGAGACTGAGCTTCTGGGCGGTGCCACCGCTTGATAAGGGCGGGTGCACTGCCCAGTCTCGCTCAGAGACTGAGCCCAGGCGGTGCCACCGCCGACCCTGGTGATGCCACCGCCTAGTAGGAATTCTGGTCCGAATGGGTTGATCCATTCGGTCCAATTTGGGTCTATCAAGGGCCCAATTGCCCCCATATTAAGTTAATGGGATCACCTCCCATTCCTAACTTAATCTACATGCTAACTATGACAATTCTTAAGACATTTACTATAGCTTACTCTGGCGCGTCAATCGCTTCTTCCGGCAAGCTTCCGACGAACTTCCGGCGAACATCCGACGAACCTCCGGCGATGCTCCGATGGACTTCCGACAAACTCTTGGACTTGTGACGATCCACTTGGTGAGTTCCAATGAGCTTCTTTTGGCAAGCTCCTGGACTTCTCAGATTTGTTTCCGTAGAACCTCCAATGACCGTCCGTACTTCTGTCGGGCTATCGAACTCCCAATGTAATCATAGTCTTTGACTCCGGCTCAACTCCTACTACATGTCTTACTTTCATCGTGGTTAATCCTGCACACTTATCTCAACATATGGATTAGATAATAAATGACAATTGACTTCATCATCAAAATCTGAGATACAATAATCTCCCCCTTTTTGATGATGACAATCAATTGATAACGGAGTTAACCTTAACTCCCCCTATCTATATGCCATACTTGAGATAAGTCATCATTGAATTCAAGGCCTTCGAAATCAATAGACTTATTGATAAGTTAAGAACCCTTAACCTTATTAGTTACTCGTATCATGATTCCTATCATGATGTATCTCACTGAAAATGATGTCAAGACTTGACATCCATTCTCAAGTTTTACATTTCAAATATGAATGATTGTAGCAGTTCAACATAAGATATCAACAGTAAAATTACGATGCAAGTTCTTGATATCTTAATATGATGCAAACATGGCATAATGCAAATATGGCAATCATAGTTATCATCAATTCATATATTTTCGATGATGCAAGCATGGCATAATTATAGCATCAATTCATATATCTCTCCCCCTTTGTCATCAACAAAAAAGAAAATGATATAAATAATTTTTAAGCATAATTACGGTTTTATTCATGTCATAACTAGGTTCATGTCATTTTCCAACAGTGAGTGATAGGATACCAATTATGCAAACATCTCAAGGAAAACATGACATGGAGATAGCTTATAATACTTCTTCCTTTTCATTTGTTATTATCTTTTTGCATGAAGGAGGAAGGCTATTTGTGATACCAGCTATTTGTGAGTTTACTTTGAATGAAGTTAAAATCGATGAGAGATTAAATCATATTCCATTTTTACAAGGATCAAGATATGTATGTGAAACAAATCCTTGCAAGTAAAAACACTATCATCCATATTTCAAAAAGGAATTTACATGCAGAAATCAAATCCATTTCTCAAAAAATATTTTTCATATAATAAGTGTATAAGAGATGTTTTTGCTAGTTGATTCCATATATCAAAAATCAATGATGAGAATCAAACTCGATATACATATGCTTATTAAGTTCGGAAAAGGATAATGTATCGAGAAAATTCGATTATTAGGATACCACTAGTTAAGAGAATCCGAAAATGAAATTAACACTTTCATGCATTCGGACAAGACTATACTATAGATTTTCAAATACAATCATGAAGACAAAACATGCTCATTGTTATGAAAATTTTTGTATCCAAAAAACATAATTACGAACATGTAATTTTAGGCATGTAATGGCAATCAAGTGATTTGATCATTCAATCAATAAAGTCCGAAAAATGATTTTAACAAGCTTATGCATTCGGACACATTAACATTCCTAATTCTCATCTAATGTAATCAAATTGTTCTTCGCTTAGAGGTTTTATAAAAATATCAGCTAGTTGATGCTTAGTATCAATGAACTCTATGATTACATCATGATTAGTGACATGATCTCATATGAAGTGATGTCTAATATCAATATGTTTTGTTCTTGAGTGTTAAATGAGATTTTTTGTTAAACATATTGCACTTGTGTTATCACATTTAATGGAAATGTTTTTAAGATGGACTTTATAATCTTCTAAGGTGTTTTTCATCCACACAACTTGAGCACAGCGTGCACTAGCTGCAATATACTTAGCTTCGGTTGTTGATAGTGCAACCAAGTTTTGTTTCTTAGATGACCAGGAAACAAGGGAATGTCCCAAAAATTGACATGATCCTGATGTGCTTTTTCTATCTAATCTACACCCAGTAAAATCCGCATCAGCATACGCAATTAACTCAAAATTCTCGGATTTTGGATACCATAATCTTAGATCTTAGATTTGTGGTACCTTTAAGATATCTAAATATTCTTTTAACCGCTTTAAAATGAGATATCTTTGGGTTCGATTGAAACTTAGCACAAAGTCCTACACTGAACAAGATATCTAGTCTAGTTGTAGTGAGGTAAAGTAAACTACCTATCATACCCCTATAAGTTTTTGATCGAAGCTTTCTCCACTTTCATCAACTTCTAACTTAGTGGAGGTGGTCATAGGAGTGTTAATAGCTTTTGAGCTATTCATATTAAATCTTTTTAGCAAATCTAAGGCATATTTAGTTTGACTAATTAAGATGCCATTGCTTAGTTGCTTAATTTGTAAGCCTAAGAAAAAGGTTAATTCTCCCATCAAACTCATTTCAAATTCGAGACTCATGGTTTCAGCAAAAGATTCACAAAGAGATTCATTCGTAGAACCAAAGATAATATCATCAACATAAATCTGAATAATGAGAAAATTATTTTCAAAATTTTTGATAAACAATGTGGTATCGACCTTGCCTTTTGTGAAATTATTTTCAATAAGAAAAGTACTTAATCTATCATACCAAGCCCTTGGGGCTTGTTTTAAACCATAGAGAGCTTTGGTTAATTTAAATACATGATTAGGGAGGCTTTTATTTTCAAATCCGGGAGGTTGTTCAACATAAACTTCTTCAGAAATAAAGCCATTAAGAAAAGCGCTTTTAACATCCATTTGAAACAACTTAAAATTGTTATTACTAGCATAGGTAAGGAGCATCCTTATAGCTTCTAATCTAGCCACAGGAGCGAAAGTTTCTTCGTAATCGATACCTTCTTCTTGGTTGAAACCTTTGGCCACTAAACTAGCCTTGTTTCTAACCACTATACCAGATTCATCTTGCTTGTTTCTAAAGACCCATTTAGTACCAATAACTAAATGGTCATTTGGCCTAGGAACAAGCTTCCACACCTCATTTCTCTCAAATTGATTTAACTCATCTTGCATTGCGATAATCCATGAATCTTCTTTCATGGCTTCGTCAATATATTTAGGTTCAATTTGGGAGAGAAAAGCGGCGTTGACACATAAATTTTTAAGAGAAGAACGTGTTTGAACCCCCTTAGATGTATCTCCTAGGATTAGCTCCTTAGGATGAGCATCTACATACTTCCAATCCTTGGGTAAAGGTGTTTCGGAAGTGGATGCATCCAAGTTGCTAGTTGGAGAAGAGGTTTCATTTAAATTTAAAGAATTAAAATTAACATCATCATCAAAATCATTTTTCTTGATTTCGGAAGTCTCATTGAAAACAACATGAATGGATTCTTCTATAATTAAAGTTCTTTTATTGAAGATACGAAAAGCTTTAGAAACCAAAGAATAACCAAGAAAAATTCCATCATCGAATTTAGTATCAAATTTTCCTAAGGAATCTTTTTCGTTCAAGATAAAACACTTACACCCAAAAACTTTAAAATATGAAACATTGAGTTTTTTATCTTTTCACAACTCATAGGGAGTTTTGGTGAGTAAGGGTCTTACTAGAACTCTATTCAAAATATAGCATGTAGTGTTTACGGCTTCGGCCCAAAAGTATTTGGGTAGGCTATGTTCATTTAACATGGTTCTTGTCATTTCTTGTAAATTTCTTTTCTTTTTTTCTACTACTCCATTTTGTTGAGGATTTCTTGGAGTAGAGAAGTTATGGTTGTATCCATTAGATTCACAAAATTCTTGGAAATCACGGTTTTGAAATTCTCCACCGTGATCACTTCGAATTGATGAAATCATAAAACCCTTTTCATTTTGAACAAGTTTACAAAACTTGGTGAAATATTTAAAGCATTCATTTTTGTGTTTCAAGAAGTAAGTCCATTTGTATCTACTATAGTCATCTACAATGACGAAGGCGTATTTGCTACCTCCTAGGCTTGATGTAGAGATTGGTCCGAACAAATCCATATGGATCAATTGTAAGGGCCTAGAGGTGCTTATTTGATTCTTAGATTTGAAACTACTCTTAGTTTATTTTCCTAATTGACAAGCATCACACACATTATCTTTGATGAACTTGATATGAGGAATTCCTCGTACAAGTTCTTTGGATCACCTCCTATTCCTAACTTAATCTACATGCTAACTATGACAATTCTTAAGACATTTACTACAGCTTGCTCCGGTGCATCAATCGCTTCTTCCAGCGAGCTCCCGACGAACATCCGACGAACCTCTGGTGATGCTCCGACGGACTTTCGGCAAACTCCTAGACTTGCGACGATCCACTTGGCGAGTTCCGATGAGCTTCTTTTGGCAAGCTTCTGGACTTCTCGGATTTATTCCCGCAAAACCTCCGACGACCGTCCAGACTTTCGTCGAGCTCTCGAACTCCCAACGTGATCATAGTCTTTGACTCCAGCTCAACTCCTGCTGCATGTCTTACTTTCATCGTAGTTAATCTTGCACACTTATCTCAACATATGGATTATAAATGATAATTGATTTCATCATCAAAATATGAGATACAACATTTCATGCATAATCATAATTTCACCATGCATGATCGTCATCATAACTTCTCTCCCTTTGTCATCAATAAAAAGGAGAAGTGCAACTAGCAAGTTTTTAAACTAGCAATTTAGCAAGATTTACATCACTTTATAACATGCAAGCTAATAAGTTTGCAAGTGTTACTTCATATTGAATTACGAAGGCTAGCAAATTCTACTTCTCTTGAAATGTGCAACCTAGCAATTTGCTTCCTTTTGCAATGTGCAAGCTAGCAATATTTGCTGCCTTTTGCAAGCTAACAAGTTTTCTTTATTTGAAATGTGCAAGCTAGTAATTTTTTCTTCTTTGTGATGTGCAAGCTAGCAAGATTTTTTCCCCCTTTGTTATTGTCAAAGAGAAGGGAATAATACAATAGTGTAATTTTTCTCTTTTTTACATCAATGATTCAATCATATCATTACAAATCATAAATAAAAGGTAATTATACATAATAAAATTTAAGTCATAACATCAAAAATTCAAGTGACATATCATGGTTAATTTGAATACATCTCTACTTTAGAAAATACCAAGAAGAATCGTAGGAGGACAATTAATGAAAAATCTTAATTCATAATAAATCTCAATTCATAAATATCAAGTGAAAGAATCAAGATTCATTTGGATGAATCTCTTCTTTAGTGAAAGGAAAAATCTTGATTCATAGAAAACTTTTAAGTTGTAATCAAAACAAAAATCATGATTCATTTAGATAATTTTCCTCTTTAGTAAATGATAAAAAGAAACATAAGATATTAAATAAGAGATCTTAATTCATAAAAAATCTTAAGTATCAAATATCAAGAAATCAAGATCATAATTAGGATAAAAACTTCTCTCTCTAGAAAAGAAACATAGGAAAACTTGATTCATGCATAAGAAATCTCAAGTCATCAAGATCATAATTCATAATCAATAAATTTCAATCCATAAAATTTTCTTGTAAGAAGTGCCAAGTCATCATCATCATCACTTTAGGCATGATACCAAAACAATAAATTTTCAAATCATTACTACTTGGGTGTGCATGATACCAAAACATGGTTTCAAGTCATCAAAGTATAATATGCATAATTTTAAACCATTATAAAGGTCATAGTATATTTGCATAAGTATCTTCTTTAGTAAATGGTAAGAAGAAATCCTCGAAGATAGAAAAGATTTTGATTCTAAAAAAAATACCTCAAGAAGAGAAATCAAAAGAAAGTTCATGATTCAGTTGGAAAATTTTCATTCAAATTCAATTTGTCAACTCCAAACTCATCATCAAAATCACTTTTCTTACATTTGGAAAATTCATTGAAAACAATATACATTGATTCCTATGAGATTAAAAATAGCTAAAATTCTTTAGTTTTAATTTGTGTGATTGATTTATACTAGCATGCCTTAGTCTTCCATACAAAAACATTGCATCATCGTTTAAAACCGAAAAGCAATATGGAAATCATCAAGATCAATAGATTATTGTTTTTGTAACTATAAACCATCTTCAATCAAAAATATTTATTATAACAAAAATCATTAAGTTTCAATCATGATCTTTCCTTTATTATTGTTTGTTGTAGGAATATATTTTTCTTCTTTAAGTGAATTTAACTCTTCATACTTAGTGAATTTAACTCTTCATACTTAGTGCAAAAAGTTAACATGCAATTATCATGCTTAATTTTTTAATTTTTTAAAATCACTAAAAAGAGAAGCATAATGCTTTTTTTTCTAATTTGAAAATAACTCATGAAATGCATAAGTAATTTCATAGTAAAGTAAAGGGGTTTTGGTTGAGTCACTTACCTCGTTTTTGGATGTACTCGTTTCGTCTCATATCGTCTTGAGTGCTTTCTTCTTCTTTTGTGTGAGCACCTTCTTTTTTAGTTTCGGACATTAGCATTTGAAGTGTCCTAGCCAATTAAATTCATAACAAGTTATTTTATTCCTTTTAAGTTCATTTTTATTCTTGGATTCTCGTTTTATGAACTTCTTAAATTTTATTGTGAGGAGTTCAAGGTCATCATCATCATCACTTGAGTCTTCTCCTAAGTGGTCTTCTTGTATTCCAAGTATCAAATCCTTCCTGTCCTTTGGAAGGTTGTTATTATGTTAATCATTTTCAACATAAGTCATTTCATAGGTCATTAAAGACTCGATAAGTTCTTTAAGTGAAAAATTGTTTAGGTCTTTTACTTCTTGTATTGCCATTACTTTTGAATTCCAACTTTTTGGAAGGGATCTTAAAATCTTGTTTACAAGTTCAAGATTAGAAAAATATTTGCTAAGAGCTTTCAAACTATTGATAACATCTGTAAAATGGGTATACAGGTCAACAATAGTTTCTCTTGGCTTCATTTGAAATAATTCAAAACTATACATTAAAAGATTTACTTTAAACTCTTTAACTCTACTTGTGCCTTTATGTATGATTTCGAGTGTATGCCAAATATCATGTGCAGTTTCACATATAGAAACTTCAAAAATGAAACCAAAAAAGGTCTTTTTCTGGGTTTCCCAGGTCCTGACGGTACCACCACCTGTGTTGGGTGGTACCGCCACTTACAATATTGACATTTGGTAGTACCATTGCTTGACACACTTACACTAGGCAGTACTATCACCCAGTCTGACAGTACCATCATTTGATAGCTTGGAAAAATGTGCTCTTGACTTTTCCAAGTCATGGGCAGTTCCACCTATCCTTGGGTCACTAAATGGGCTTTCCACTAGGCCCAAAACAATCCCAACTTTGATCCAATGGGCCCCTAATTGAGTTGGCATAGATACACCCAAAACTAACTCAATTAGCCCTCTAACATACTTCGATATAGATAAATTATTATAAAGCTTGAATCCTTTATTGTTTAGCATGTCATTGGTTCATTCGACGCTTCGTCCAACCCTTCAATGCATCATCCTCTCCTTCAGTGTATTGCCTAATCGACATATTGACCTCCGCAACATATGATCTCCTTAGCGCAATGTCCAATCCTTCGACCTGATGCCCAAACTCATGGCACAAAGTCCTTCTACTAGTACGTTAATCGATCCTCCGGCTCGATTTTCAATCTTCTGACATGTTTCACGTCAGCCCAACGTCCAATTTTTCCTACTTCAATCAATTTGCCTTTGCTGATCGAAGATAGTCCTGCATCACTTAAATACACATTAGATCATAACTTTATTAGTTGGTTTCATCATAAAAATATGAGATTCAATAGGTTCTGACAAGACCTAAGAGATTAGTGATAGGCGAGATGGAACTCAAGACGGGCAATGGAACAATAGTTGCTGTAGTAGTTGTTGGCGAAGTCACTCTACATATGCCTAGTGGAGTTATTATTGCATTGGATGCATGCTATTTTATTCCTTCTATTATCAAAAATATTATTTTCATTTCATATTTGATAGTTAGTGGATATAAATTAGTTTTTAAGAATAATAGTTGTTCAATATTATTAGATGATGAGATCATTATGAGATGAACATTGCATAATGGTTTATTTATGCTAAACACTACTCCACATATCATGAATATAAGTGTGTCTAAAAGGAAACAAGATGAGGTGAGCAATGCATACTTGTGGCATTGTAGGCTAGGTCACATCCATGAGAGAAGGATTTAAAAGTTGCTAAAGGATGAATATCTAGATCCATTCGACTATGAGTCATATGCAACTTACGAGCATTGCCTTCGTGAAAAACTAACCAACTCTCCCTTTAGTGGAATTGGAGAGTGAGCCACTGAGCTACTAGAACTCATATATACTGATGTATATGGACCCATTTCAACTCATGCCATAGGTGGTTACTCCTATTTTATTAGTTTTATTGATAATTTCTCAAGGTATGGACATGTGTACTTAATGAAGTACAAGTCCGAGGACTTTAAGAAATTCAGAGAGTATAAGAATGAAGTGGAGAACCAAATTGGAAAGAGTATTAAGACACTTCGATCAGATCGAGGAGGTGAGTACTTGAGTATAGATTCACCCAATTCCTCAAGGACTATAGGATTATATCCTAATGGATATCTCCTATACACCTCAGCTCAATGGTGTATCTGAAAGGAGGAATCTTACATTGATAGACATGGTGTGGTCCATGATGAGCTTCGTTGACCTACCCATCTTATTTTGAGAATACGCCCTCGAGACCACAACTTTCCTTTTGAACAGAGTTCCAACTAAGTTAGTAATTTCTGCACCATATAAGATATAGAAAGGGAAGAAGCCCGATCTTAAGGTTGTTAAAATTTGGGGACGCCTTGCACACATTAAAAGACAACCCTGATAAGTTGGAATCTAAGACGGAACGGTGCAAGTTCATGGGATACCCCAAGAAAACTTATGGGTATTATTTCTATCACCCCAACGACCAAAAGGTCTTTATAGCTAAGAGAGCGATTTTCCTTGAGTGAGGTTGGAGAACCTAACTCAAGCACCAATCCAT